>NC_070583.1:37190158-37217658 GCF_027409825.1 Scomber japonicus | reverse complement strand
TAATAATAATAATAAAAAACTCCATCATCATCATCATCACGTTTTTTTAAAGAAAACTTTATTCAACAAATAACAACAAGCAGCATCATCAGGTACAAAACTATAAAAATAATGATTATAAAAGGGATAAAAATAATAAATATACATTAATAATGATAATAATAAAAAAATAATAATACAAATAATAATACAAATAATAAAAACAACAATAATAATAATAAAAGAATATTAATATAATAATAATAAAATAATGATAATAATAATAATAATAAATAAAATAAATAATAATAAAAATAATAATGATTATAATAATAACAAAAATAATAAAATAAATAAAAATAATAATACAAAAATAATAATAATATAATAATAATAATAATAATAATACAAATAATAAAAAATAATAATGATAATGATAAAAATAATAATAATTTGGCTGTACATGTTTAATGACAATAAAGATTATTGTGATTCTGAATAATAATATAAAAATAATAAAATAAATTAAAATTAAAATTTGAAGGAGGTAAATAATTATACGAATAAATACAAATAATAATTCATATAAATGATAATAATTAATTTGACCTCTTCATCCTCTTCCTCCTCTTCTTCCTCTTCATCTTCATGTCACCTTAAAAACTCCTCCGGACGGTGACGTCACTCCTGTGCTTTCCTGGCTCGAGCTGCAGCAACACGGCGCGTGCAGAGAGAGAGAGAGAGCGAGAGAGAGCGCGAGAGAGACAGGGAGCAGCAGTAGCGCGCGGACACGGACAGGTGAACGCACGAGCCTCAAAACGTCCGCAGGAGGAAAAAAAAACCAAAACGAGGAAGAATCCTTTTAATTTATTGTTTCCTGTTCTTCTTCATCATCTCCGGTGCCTCCCTCCTCTTCCTCCTCTTCCTCATCACCCTCCTCTTCCTCCTCCTCTCTTCTCTCTTCTCTCTCTCTCTCCTCTCCTCTCCTGACTGTCTCGCGCCGGGTATTGATCTATCAGCAGCTGATTGATCACTTCTCTTCTGGACTCGACGTTTGGAGGACGCGGGAAAAAAGCAGCAGCCAGGTGGATTTTGTTTTCTATCTGGAGACTCAGCAGCAGCAGCCGAGCAGATCAGAACCGAGCCGAGCCGAGCCGAGCCGAGGACAGCCGACCCGACAACAGCCGAACCGAGCCGAGAACAGCCGAACCGAGAACAGGAGATGGAGATCATCAAAGAGAAAGCACCGGCAGCAGGTAGGAGAGGCTGGAAGTTACCCTGCTGCGGGGAAAGAAGGGATGAAGGAGGGATGATGGTGGGATGAAGGAGGGATGGAGGAGGGATGGAGGGAAGTTGGAAGGGTGGAGACGCTGGATGATGGGATGGATGGATGTGGGGGAGTGATGCATGTTGGGTAGAAGTGTACTGCGGTGAATGCAGCTGCACCGAGAGAGAGAGAGAGTGAGAGAGAGAGAGAGAGAGTGAGAGAGAGAGAGGTGTGGTTATTATGGGATGGGGTGCAGTGTGTGTGTGTGTGTGTGTGTGTGTGTGTGTGTGTGTGTGTGTGTGCGTGCGTGTGTGTGTGCGCGTGCGCGCGTGTGTGTTTTTAACCGCCGAGAGAAGAAGAAGAGTCTGATGCAGCAAAACACAGAGAGACAGACAGGTGGGACGAGACAGAGAGAGAGAGAGAGACAGTGTGATGCAGACAGACGTGAAAGAAGAGTGAAAGAGAGAAAGACAGGAGGACAGAGAGAGAGAGAGAGAGAGAGAGAGAGACGGGGAAAGAGGCTGAGAAGCAGACAGGTAGATAGAGAGTCTGATATAAGGACAGAGAGAGAGAGACAGGTGAGAGGTTACAGAGGAAGAGAGAGAGACAGACAGAGAGAGAGAGAGAGAGAGAGAGAGAGAGAGAGAGAGACAGGAGGACAAAAAGACAGATATGAAGGCAGAGAGACAGACAGGTGAGAGTGAAGTGAGACAGACAACAAGGTGGACACACTGATGTGAGACAGATAACAGGAGAGAGAGAGAGAGAGAGAGAGAGACAGGAGGACAGACAGAGAGAGAGAGACAGGAGGACAGAGAGAGAGACAGGAGTAAAGAGAGAGAGAGACGGGAGTAAAGAGAGAGAGACAGGAGGACAGAGAGAGAGAGACAGGAGTAAAGAGAGAGAGACAGGAGTAAAGAGAGAGAGACAGGAGTAAAGAGAGAGAGACAGGAGGACAGAGAGAGAGAGAGAGAGAGAGACAGGACGACAGAGAGAGAGAGAGAGACGGGAGGACAGAGAGAGAGAGAGAGAGACAGGAGGACAGAAAGGCAGATACGAAGGCAGAGAGAGGTTAAGAGAGTAGCATGTTGCAGACAGACAGGTGAGAGGACAGACAGGTGAGAGAGGACAGACAGGTGAGAGAGGACAGACAACAAGGTGGACAAGCTGATGTGAGACAGATAACAGGACAGACAGGTGAGAGGTGAGAGAGACAGACAGGGTGGCAGAAAGACAGATAAGAGGACAGAGAGAGAGAAAGACGGGAATGAGGCTGAGAGACAGGTGAGAGGTTATAGAGGTAGAGAGACAGATATAAGGACAGAGAGAGAGAGAGAGAGAGAGAGAGAGAGAGACAGACCAGAGGACAGACAGACAGGTGAGAGGTTATAGAGGTAGAGAGACAGATATAAGGACAGAGAGAGAGAGAGAGAGAGACAGACAGGAGGACAGATAACAGGACAGAGAGACAGACAGACAGGTGTAAGTATCGAGAGAGAGACGGGAAAGAGGCTGAGAAGCAGACAGGACAGACAGGTAGATAGAGAGACAGATATAAGGACAGAGAGAGAGAGACAGCAGGGTTAAGAGACAGACAACAAGGTGGACATACTGATGTGAGACAGATAACAGGACAGAGAGAAAGAGAGAGAGACAGGAGGACAGAAAGACAGATATGAAGGCTGAGAGACAGACAGGAGTATTGAGAGAGAGAGAGAGAGGCTGAGAGACAGACAGATACGAGGACAGAGAGAGAGATAGACGGGATAAAGAGACAGACAGGAGGACAGATAACAGGACAGAGAGACAGACAGCTGGGTTAAGAGGGTGGCATGTTGCAGACAGACAGGTGAGAGGACAGACAGGTGAGAGGACAGACAACAAGGTGGACAAGCTGATGTGAGACAGATAACAGGACAGAGAGACAGACAGGTATAAGTATTGAGAGAGAGAGAGGAAAGAGCCAGAGAGTTAGACAGGTGAGATGTTACAGAGCACTGAACACTGAGCAACAGCTGTGTAACCGGGGTCAGTTAACTCCTTGTGGTAACCAGGGTTAGGGAATGCCTCGTAGTAACCAGGGTCAGTGAACGCATCGTAGTAACCCGGGTCAGTGAACGCGTCGTAGTAACCAGAGTCAGTGAATGCCAGTGAACGCCTCGTAGTAACCAGTGAATGCCTCGTAGTAACCAGGGTCAGTGAACGCCTCGTAGTAACCTGGGTCAGTGAACGCCTCGTAGTAACCTGGGTCAGTGAACGCCTCGTCGTTACTTGGGGTCTAGTATCTCAGGGTCAGTGAACGCCTCGTAGTAACCTGGGTCAGTGAACGCCTCGTCATTGACAGGAAGCTGCAGATCAACCTCTACATTTAATCAATAAAACAGAAAGTAAACAGAAGCACAAGTACCTCTAACTGTACTACAGTAAAGTACTAGTACCTCTAACAGTACTACAGTAAAGTACTAGTACCTCTAACTGTACTACAGTAAAGTACTAGTACCTCTAACAGTACTACAGTAAAGTACTAGTACCTCTAACTGTACTACAGTAAAGTACAAGTACCTCAAACTGTACTACAGTAAGTACTAGTACCTCTAACTGTACTACAGCAAAGTACAAGTACCTCAAACTGTATTACAGTAAAGTACTAGTACCTCTAACTGTACTACAGTAAAGTACTAGTACCTCAAACTGTACTACAGTAAGTACTAGTACCTCTAACTGTACTACAGCAAAGTACAAGTACCTCAAACTGTATTACAGTAAAGTACTAGTACCTCTAACTGTACTACAGTAAAGTACTAGTGCCTCTAACTGTACTACAGTAAAGTACTAGTACCTCTAACTGTACTACAGTAAAGTACTAGTACCTCTAACTGTACTACAGTAAAGTACTAGTACCTCTAACAGTACTACAGTAAAGTACTAGTACCTCTAACTGTACTACAGTAAAGTACAAGTACCTCTAACTGTACTACAGTAAAGTACTAGTACCTCTAACAGTACTACAGTAAAGTACTAGTACCTCTAACAGTACTACAGTAAAGTACTAGTACCTCTAAGTTTTCTTGGCGACTGCTGATGTTGCTGAGTCGTCGTCTGTTGAGCAGTGAGTGAGTCAGCGGCTTTCTGAGCGTGATACAGTAAACAGGATCAACGCTCCCTAACATCCTCATCTTCATCCTCCTCATCCTCCTCATCCTCCTCATCCTCCTCATCCTCACGCCGCTGCTGCAGCATCACATCAGCATGTTTCTGTTTACAGGATTAGAGATGTGCAGGAATCAGCTGATCGGACTGTTGAACAGGAAACGTCTCGTCTGTAGAGTTAAAGGATGCTGAGCAGCAACGTCTCTACTTTATAATCCCTCATTAGTTCTATCTAAACACATCAGCTGTTGTCCTCAGGTCAAGGAAGAGAGAGAAGGAAGGGAGGAAGGAAGGAAAGGAAAGGAGTAAGGAGGTAGGGAGAGAAGGAAGGAAGGAAGAAAGGAAGGAAGGAAAGGAGTAAGGATGAAAAGAGGAAGGAATTTGGGAGAGAAGGAAGGAAAGGAGTAAGGAGGGAGGGAAGGATGGAAGGAAGGAATGAAGGAAGGAAGGAAAGGATTCATGAGGAAAAGAGGAAGGAAGGAAGAAAGGAAGGAAAGGAGTAAGGAGGGAGGGAAGGAAGGAAGGGAGGAAGGGAGGAAGGAAGGGAGGAAAGGATTCATGAGGAAAAGAGGAAAGAAGTAAGGAGATAAGGAAGGATGGATGGAAGGAGGAGGGAGCACAGAAAGAGGGAAGGAGGGGAAGAAGGAAGGAAAAATTAAAGAAAGAGGGAAGACAGGAAGGAAGGAAGGAAGGAAGGAAGGAAGGAAGGAAGGAACAGTAAAAACAGACACAGACCCAGGAGGACGACTCGAAGGTTAACTGATTTATGATTCATCATCTAACAGCTGATTCAGGTGTTCATTTGCCAAAATATGAACAAATATTATCTTAAGGTGTGTCCCACAGTCGGTCTATCCTGTTTACATCCACCAAAGCATTCTGGGAAGTGTAGTTTTAAACCTGAGAGCATCATTTCCCTCATACAGCAGTTAATATGATCCTTTATTAATATTTATATAACATCACTAATAGCTGAGAGTGAGCTGCTGAGTGAGTGTGTGTGTGTGTGTGTGTGCAGGTGTGTGTGTGTGCAGGTGCAGTCAGAGGTGTGTGTGTGTGTGTGCAGGTGCAGTCAGGTGTGTGTGTGTATGTGTTTTTCTATCCTGGTGAGGACCGAAACCTGACATATTACTAACCCCCGTGGGGACGAGCATTGGAATCAATAGCAAACAGCCTCCTGATAGGCCCGGTCCCCACAAGGTTGGTTTTCCTGACTGTGTGTGAACCCCAGAGGTCACACACGGTACTGCAGTGTGGGGACCTTTTCCTGACAAAGTGTGTAAGTGTGTATATTAGCATGTTAGCTTCGTATTAGCATATTAGCTTAGCGATTAGCCCCCTGGGTTAGCGTTAGGGTTTCAATCCAACATTTGTTCAAATCCTGAATATGAATTGTACTGTGGTCAACAGTCAATTATATGCTAATAGACGTTAGCATTACGGGTCCCAATGAGAGGGGCAACATTCAGGTTTCAGATTTATGTGAGAGTTTTTGATATTTCAAGTTATTTCCTTGTTCAAACAGAATTATGATGAATTTAGAAGTTAAAATTACGTCTCTAGACCCTTTAGAAAGGGTGGACCTCACAGGACATCAGCCAGTCAGGGTCCCCACGAGGTAGTAAAAACGTGTATGTGTGTGTTGGTGTGTGTGTGTGTGTGTGTGTGTGTGTGCGCAGGTGTGGCGGTTCAGGTTTCCGTGTGTTTGGTTGTTTACAGCAGACAGATCAGCGTGTCGGATCGATTCTGGGATCAGATCCACAACATTCAGGACTGTAGTGACCCTTCTGCTGACCAGAGAAACCTGAGAGACTGAATGAACACACACACACACACACACACACACACACACACACACACACACACACACACACACACACACAGTCCCAGAGGAGGTGTGTATTTCGTGTCGATGTGTTTGTGCTGATCAGCTGAGAATGACCCAAACACCGTCTGACTGCAGCCTCGTCTCCACACGTCCTATATAAAGCCTATAAGTCTATTTCTGCAGCATTAACCCTTTAAATACCTCACACTCTGCTCGTCTGCAGCTCTTATTAATATTCTGCTCCTCTACTGGATCACCTCTGGTCTCTGGTCTCTACTGGATCACCTCTGGTCTCTGGTCTCTGCTGGATCACCTCTGGTCTCTGGTCTCTGTTGGATCACCTCTGGTCTCTGGTCTCTGGTCTCTGGTCTCTGCTGGATCACCTCTGGTCTCTGGTCTCTGGTCTCTGCATGACTTCCTGTTCAAACCAAACCTGTTACTGTAAAGTCACTTTGAATCTTTAATAATCAGTTTATCACAACAATCATCGTCTGTGTTTGACGTTTTAATGCAGAGCAGCTGCAGGAGGAAGCTCTCTGCCTCCTGATCACGTGTGTGTGTGTGTGTGTGTGTGTGTGTGTGTGTGTGTGTGTGTGTGTGTGTGTGTGTGTGTGTGTGTGTGTGTGTGTGTGTGTGTGTGTGTGTGTGTGTGTGTGTGTGTGTGTGTGTGTGTGTGTGTGTGTGTGAGTGAAGCAGTAAATGTTCAGTATGACACACAGGCTCCTCCTCCGCTGTGAGACGCAAACAGCAGGAGATGCTGAGCTCAGCACAAACAGGCTGATGTGTATATATATATGTGTGTGTGTGTGTGTGTGTGTGTGTGTGTGTGTGTGTGTGTGTGTGTGCGTGCGTGTGCCCCACCCTGTTTTATGGCCTTTTGTTCTCTGTACTGGTTTCCAGTCTCTCCCAGCAGCTCTGTCCTCTCTTCTAAACTCTAAACTCTCCTTTATTTTATCATTTTATTTTATTTCATTTGACCTTAATTACTATTATATTTGAAATTCTCATCATTAAATTACATTACTTTATTTAATTTAAGAAAAAATAACAACAAATAAAGTAAAATGATTTTATTTTACTGTTGTAAAAAATTAAAAAGTAGTAAGTAATAAAAGTTGGAAGCAGTAAAATAAAAATGTTCCTTCATTGCATTTAGTTTTAGTTTTAATATAATTTAATAATAATAATAATAATAAGACAAGAAGTGATACTGTTAGTATTTCATTTATTTCACATATTTATAACACATGACATCATCAAACAGCTGGTAACACATGACATCATCAAACAGCTGATAACACATGACATCATCAAACAGCTGATAACACATGACATCATCAAACAGCTGATAACACATGACATCATCAAACAGCTGATAACATATGACATCATCAAACAGCTGAAAACACATGACATCATCAAACAGCTGGTAACACATGACATCATCAAACAGCTGGTAACACATGACATCATCAAACAGCTGATAACACATGACATCACTCACATTTTCAGTCTGAAAACTGAAAACCAAAATATTCTTTTCATTTAATATAATAATAAAAGTTTTGATAGAAAATATATAATATATATTATGTATTAATATATATTATATAATCTGTGATTAAATAAACAATACATTAATTATTAATATCTGCAGATTAATTTTCCTTCAATTAAAGATCCAAATGATTTGTTTCAGTTTGAGTCAAAATACAGACCAAATAACCTCTGATGTTATAATTTCTCTCAGTATTAAGAACAATAAGTGTTATTACTTTAATTATTGATTATTTATAATAATAATAGAAACTCAAAGCTGTCACTCCCCAGTTATTCATTAGATCAGCTGATAATGACTGTCTTCTCTTCCTTCTTTCCTTCCTTCCTTTCTGTCTTCTCTTCCTTCTTTCCTTCCTTCCTTTCTGTCTTCTCTTCCTTCTTTCCTTCCTTCCTTTCTGTCTTCTCTTCCTTCTTTCCTTCCTTCCTTTCTGTTTTCTCTTCCTTCTTTCCTTCCTTCCTTTGTCTTCTCTTCCTTCTTTCCTTCCATCTTTCCTTCATGTCTTCTCTTCCTTCCTTCCTTCCTTTCTGTCTTTTCTTCCTTCTTTCCTTCCTTCCTTTGTCTTCTCTTCCTTCTTTCCTTCCATCTTTCCTTCATGTCTTCTCTTCCTTCCTTCCTTCCTTTCTGTCTTTTCTTCCTTCTTTCCTTCCTTCTTTCCTTTCTGTCTTCTCTTCCTTCTTTCCTTCCATCTTTCCTTCATGTCTTCTCTTCCTTCCTTCCTTCCTTTCTGTCTTTTCTTCCTTCTTTCCTTCCTTCTTTCCTTTCTGTCTTCTCTTCCTTCCTTCCTTTCTGTCTTCTCTTCCTTCTTTCCTTCCTTCTTTCCTTTCTGTCTTCTCTTCCTTCTTTCCTTCCATCTTTCCTTCATGTCTTCTCTTCCTTCCTTCCTTTCTGTCTTCTCTTCCTTCTTTCCTTCCTGTCTTCTCTTCCATCTTTCCTTTCTGTCTTCTTTTCCTTCTTTCCTTTCTGTCTTCTTTTCCTTCCTTCCTTTCTGTCTTCTCTTCCTTCCTTCCTTCCTCCTGACCTGTCTAATTGATGAATCAGCATTGTGGATTAAAACAAGGGTCAGAAGATAATGAAGATATTTAGTTAATTGTCACAGAATGAAAGAAACCCAGAAAATATTCACATTTAAGAAGCAGAATCATAAAATATGTGTCTTTAAAATCAATAATCAGAAAAGGTTTATGATTCATTTTCTATTGATTGATTAATTACCTCTAAAATAATTCTGATCTCTATCATCCCAGCAGCATCTGTGTTATCAAATAATAGGTGGTGTATGTTTCTTTAAGAGCATCGCCATGGAGACAGTGTGGCGGGGCGAGAGACAGCGAATGAGAGAGAGCGAGGGGAGGAGGGGGGGGGGGCAGCGAGGGACGGGGGGGGGGGGTAACCTTAAAGTGAATCGTCATGTAGAGAGACTCAGAGCTCTCAATTATTTATGAAGCTCTTCAGCGAATGGTCTCTGCAACACACACAAATACACACACACACACACACACACACATACACACACACACTCACACACAGAGCAGACACACACACACACACACACACACACACACACACACACACACACACACACACACACACACATACACACACACATACACAGAGCAGAGAGACCTGAGATCTATCAGCTTTTTTATCAACTGGAGAGTTTGGTCCTCATTAACTGGTCCTAGGTCTCGGTCCCCAGAAGTACTCTAAACCAGAAAAGACATACTCACATACACACACACACACACACACACACACACACACACACACTCACACACACACACAGAGAGAGAGAGAGCAGAGAGACCTGAGATCTATCAGCTTTTTCTCAACTGGAGACTTTGGTCCTCATTAACTGGTCTTAAGTCTCGGTCCCCAGAAGTACTCTAAGACAGAACACACACACACACACACACACACACACACACACACACACACACACACACACAGAGCAGAGAGACCTGAGATCTATCAGCTTTTTCTCAACTGGAGACTTTGGTCCTCATTAACTGGTCCTAAGTCTCGGTCCCCAGAAGTACTCTAAGACAGAACACACACACACACACACACACACACACACACACACACACACACACACACACACACAGAGCAGAGAGACCTGAGATCTATCAGCTTTTTATCAACTGGGGACTTTGGTCCTCATTAACTGGTCCTAAGTCTCGGTCCCCAGAAGTGCTCTAAGCCAGAACACACACACACACACATACTCACACACACACACACACACACACACACACACACACACACACTCACACACAGGGCAAAGAGACCTGAGATCCAACAGCTTTTTATCAACTGGAGACTATGGTCCTCATTAACTGGTCCTAAGTCTCGGTCCCCAGAAGTGCTCTAAACCAGAACACACACACACACACATGTACATGCTGCTTCTCTCGTCTCTATGACAGTAAACTGAATATCTTTTAGACATTTTCTGACATTTTATGGACCAAACAGCTGACTGATTAACATATGTTCTTAGATATTTACTTCCTGTAAGTTTCATAATTGACTTTGAGGTCCTCCATGTTCATTATTTACCTTCATGACCACTGTGAACATCTGATGCTGTTTTATTGGAGGTTTACAGCAACAGTGGAAAGAAAATTAGAGATACAGCTTTTATCAATTAAGCCCCAAAAACTATGAAACACACTAGTGACAGATATCAGCTCAGCTCTATAAAAACCTCTTGACTTTAGCTTTTAACTAGTTTCTCTATCAGTTACTACTAAACTTCTTTTAATATGTTGTACTTGATTTTATATTCTGTTTTTATTCTAGTTTTAGCTGCTCTTCCTGTGTACTAGTTATATTATTCTTATCAGTATATTCCATCTTATATTACATTAATGTTCTTTTTTAACATTACAGCTTTATGCTCCTTTTATTATTATTATTATTATTATTAGGAAAGAAGGAGGGAGGGAGGAAGGAAGGAGGAGGGAAGAAAGGAAGTGAGGAAAGAAGGAAGGAAGGAAGGAAGGAAGCAAGGAGGGAGGGAGGAAGGAGGAGGGAAGAAAGGAAGTGAGGAAAGAAGGAAGGAAGGAAGGAAGGAAGCAAGGAGGGAGGGAGGAAGGAAGGAAGGAGGGAAGGAGGAAGTGAGGAAAAAAGGAAGGAAGGAAGGAAGGAGGGAGGAAGAAAAGGAGGAAGTGAGGAAAAAAGGAAGGAAGGAAGGAAGTGAGGAAAGAAGGAAGGAAGGAAGGAGGGAGGAAGGAAGGAGGGAGGGAGAAAGGACAGGAGGAAGGAAGGAAGGAAGGAAAGAAGGAAGGAAGTGAGGAAAGAAGGAAGGAAGGAGGGAGGGAGGAAGAAAAGGAGGAAGGAAGAGAGGAAAGAAGGAAGGAAGGAGGGAGGGAAGAAGAAAGGACAGGAGGAAGGAAGGAAGGAAGGAAGGAGGGAGAAAAGGAGGAAGTGAGGAAAAAAGGAAGGAAGGAAGAGAGGAAAGAAGGAAGGAAGGAAGGAAGGAGGGAGGGAGAAAGGACAGGAGGAAGGAAGGAAGGAAGGAAGAGAGGAAAGAAGGAAGGAAGGAAGGAAGGAAGGAAGGAAGGAGGGAGGGAGGAAGAAAAGGAGGAAGGAAGAGAGGAAAGAAGGAAGGAAGGAGGGAGGGAGGAAGGAAGGAAGGGAGGAAGAAAAGGAGGAAGATAGAGAGGAAAGAAGGAAGGAAGGAGGGAGGGAAGAAGGAAAGAAGGATTATTGAGCAGCATTTTGAGCTTTGAATTTATATCATTATTATAATTCTTACAGTACCCAGGGTCTGAGCCCATATCTGGTCTCATGTCAGGATATAGATTATAATATGGTCAGAGATCAGCAGGCTGCTTGCTGCCGATCAATAATCAAATGATAAAGATGGAAGGAAGGAAGAGAAGACAGGAAAGAAGGATGGAAGGAAGGAAGAGAAGACAGGAAAGAAAGATGGGAGGAAGGTAGGTAGGTAGGGGGGAGGAATGAAAGAGAGAAGGAAGGAGGGAGGAAAGGAAGGAAGGAATGATGGAGGAAATAAGGAAGGTAGGAGGGAGAAAGGAGGGAAGGAAGAAAGGCCTATAATTAACTTTTTTATGAAGTGAAATGAAACGAACCTCCAGCTTCAACCCGGCTCCAAAATGTTCCAACTTTCCTCTTTCATGAAAACTTTAAAATCTCTTTCAAGTCAAGTCGGAGTTTTTTTTTTTGTTGTTTTTTAAATGTATTTATTATTTTGTGCCGACGCAGCGGTTATAAATGAGGCTGGCGGTTATAAATGAGGCCGGCGGTCCTGCGTGTGAATGTGATCCTGCAGTAAGAGGAGAGGAGTTATTCTCAGAGTGCAGACTGAACACTACTATTTATATCGGAGCCGCACAACTAACAGAAAACACTGAGAGAGAGAGGAGCTCTAATCCCTGCAGCTCGACTGGCAGGTAGGGGAGAGGAATAAAGGGGGGAAGAGGGAGGGAGGGAGGGAGGGAGGGAGGGAGAAAGGAAGGAGCCGGCCAACTAACAGAAAACACAGAGAGAGAGAGGAGCTCTAATCCCTGCAGCTCGACTGGCAGGTAGGAAGGAGGGAGAGAAGGAGGGAGGGAGGGAAGGAGGGAGGGAGGAAGCAAAAGAGGAAGGACAGAGGAAGAAGGAAGGAAGGAGGAAGGGAGGGAGGAAAGGGAAGGAAAGGAAGGAAGGAATGATGGGAGGAGGGAGGGAGGAAAGGAAAGGAAAGGAAGGAAGGAATGATGGAGGAAATAAGGAAGGTAGGAGGGAGAAAGGAAGGAAGGAAAGAAGGACAGAGGAAAGAAGGACGAGAGGAAGGTAGGTAGGAGGGAGGAATGAAAGAGAGAAGGAGGGAGGGAGGAAAGGAAGGAAGGAATGATGGAGGAAATAAGGAAGGTAGGAGGGAGAAAGGAAGGAAGGAAGAGAAGACATGAAGGAAAGATGGAAGGAAGGAAGGAAGTGAACACAACTATTTATATCAGAGCCGCCCAACTAACAGAAAACACCGAGAGAGAGGAGCTCTAATCCCTGCAGCTCGACTGGCAGGTAGGGGAGAGGAAGGAGGGAGAGAAGGAGGGAGAGAGGAAGGAAGGAAGGAGCCAGCCAACTAACAGAAAACACAGAGAGAGAGGAGCTCTACTCCCTGCAGCTCGACTGGCAGGTAGGGGGGAGGAAGGAAGGAGGGAAGGAGGGAGGGAGGGAGGAAGGAAGGAAGGAAGGAAGGAAGGAAGGAAGGAAGGAAGGAGAGAAGGAGGGAGGGAGGGAGGAAGGAAGGAAGGAAGGAAGGAAGGAAGGAAGGAAGGAGCCGGCCAACTAACAGAAAACACCGAGAGAGAGGAGCTCTAATCCCTGCAGCTCGACTGGCAGGTAGGGGGGAGGAAGGAGGGAGAGAAGGAGGGATAGAAGGAGGGAGAGAGGAAGGAATGATGGAGGAAATAAGGAAGGTAGGAGGGAGGGAGAAAGGAAAAGAGGAAGGGAGGAAGGAAGGAAAGAAGGACGGGAGGAAGGTAGGTAGGAGGGAGGAATGAAAGAGAGAAGGAGGGAGGGAGGAAAGGAAGGAAGGAATGATGGAGGAAATAAGGAAGGTAGGAGGGAGGGAGGAAAGGAAAAGAGGAAGGAAGGAAGGACAGAGGAAGAAGGAGGAAGGGAGGGAGGAAAGGGAAGGAAGGAAGGAATGATGGAGGAAATAAGGAAGGTAGGAGGGAGGGAGAAAGGAAAAGAGGAAGGAAGGAAAGAAGGACAGAGGAAAGAAGGTAGGAGGGAGAAAGGAAGGAAGGAAGAGAAGACATGAAGGAATGATGGAGGAAATAAGGAAGGTAGGAGGGAGAAAGGAAAAACAGAAGCGACCGGGGCTCTAATCCCCTGCAGCTCGACTGGCAGGTACTTCCTGTTTAAAGATGGAAAAACTTCTACCACGGATCGATGTGATGAGAGGATGGGAGGATGAGAGGATGAGAGGATGAGAGGATGGGAGGATGAGAGGATGAGAGGATGGGAGGATAAGAGGATGAGAGGATGGGAGGAAGAGAGGATGGGAGGATGAGAGAATGGGAGGATGGGAGGATGGGAGGATGATGAGCTGCCTCTTCTTCTTCTTCTCTGCTGAGTCGTGTTACAGAGCTTTAATGCTTTAATGGCTCTAATGGAAGTAAAGTGATGATGAATATTTGAAGCTCTTCAGACCTCTGACACTAATATTCCAGATGTTTCTTTAATCGTCTGCAGACAGTAGAGACCAGAGAGCTCCTTCCTTCCCTCCTTCCTTCTTTCCTTCCTTCCTTCCTTCCTTCCTCCCTCCTCTAATGGTACAGTAGAGACCAGAGAGCTTTAGTTTAACCCTTTACATGCTGGTTGTCTTTTATTTTGAAATTCCATACTTCTTTCCTCACTTCTTTCCTCACTTCTTTCCTTCCTTCCTCATTCCTTCCTTCTTTCCTCTCTTCCTTCCTTCCTTCCTCCTTTTCTTCCTCCCTCCCTCCTTCCCTCCTTCCTTCCTTCCTTCCTTCTTTCCTCTCTTCCTTCCTTCCTCCTTTTCTTCCTCCCTCCCTCCTTCCTTCCTTCCTCCCTCCTTCCCTGTTTCTTTAATCGTCTGCAGACAGTAGAGACCAGAGAGCTCCTTCCTTCCCTCCTTCCTTCTTTCCTTCCTTCCTTCCTTCCTTCCTCCTCTAATAGTACAGTAGAGACCAGAGAGCTTTCATTTAACCCTTTACATGCTGGTTGTCTTTTATTTTGAAATTCCATACTTCTTTCCTCACTTCTTTCCTTCCTCATTCCTTCCTTCTTTCCTCTCTTCCTTCCTTCCTTCCTCCTTTTCTTCCTCCCTCCCTCCTTCCCTCCTTCCTTCCTTCCTTCCTTCCTTCCTCCCTCCTTCCCTGTTTCTTTAATCGTCTGCAAACAGTAGAGACCAGAGAGCTCCTTCCTTCCCTCCTTCCTTCTTTCCTTCCTTCCTTCCTTCCTTCCTCCCTCCTCTAATGGTACAGTAGAGACCAGAGAGCTTTAGTTTAACCCTTTACATGCTGTCTTTTATTTTGAAATTCCATACTTCTTTCCTCACTTCTTTCCTTCCTTCCTCCCTCCCTCCCTCCTTCTCTCTTTCATTCCTCCCCCCTACCTACCTTCCTCCCGTCCTTCTTTCCTTCCTTCCTCTTTTCCTTTCTCCCTCCCTCCTACCTTCCTTATTTCCTCCATTATTCCTTCAATCCTTTCCTTTCCTCCCTTCCTTCCTTCCTCCTTTCCTTCCTTCCTTCCTTCCTTCCTTCCTTCCTTTCTCCCTCCCTTCCTATCTCCCTTCTACCTTCCTTCCTTTCCTCTGTCCTTTCATTCCTCCCCCCTACCTACCTTCCTCCCGTCCTTCATTCCTCTGTCCTTCTTTCCTTCCTTCCCCCTTCCTCTTTTCCTTTCTCTCTCCCTCCTACCTTCCTTGCTTCCTCCATCATTTCTTCCTTCCTTTCCTTTCCTCCCTTCCTTCCTCCCTCCTTTCCTTACTTCTTCCTCCTTCCTTCCGTCCTTCCTTCCTTCCTTTCTCCCTCCTACCTTCCTTATTTCCTCCATCATTCCTTCCTTCCTTTCCTCCCTCCTTTCCTCCCTCCTACATACCTTCCTCCTGTCCTTCTTTCCTCTGTCCTTCTTTCCTTCCTCCCTCCCTTCTACCTTCCTTATTTCCTCCATCATTCCTTCCTTCCTTTCCTTTCCTCCCTTCCTTCCTCCCTCCTTTCCTTCCTTTTTCCTCCTTCCTTCCTTCTTCCTCCTTCCTTCCTCCCTTCCTCCCTTCCTTCCTTGACTCGAGGAGAGTCTTTTCAGGAGGAAATCATGCTCAGATGTTTCAGTAGAGCTCCAGAATAGAAACACAGAGCTGGGTGTGTAATGAATATGTGAAACAGAGCGTAGGATCCAAGTGATTAATGAAACACACGTGAAATCAGATATTTCTCATTTTATAAATCACAATCAACTTGACAACGTGCACACATGGACGACGCTCGTTCCCCTCCCCCGCAGTTAACCAGCCACGGTCAGAGCACAGAGCAGAAGGCCTCATGAATATGGACGTAATGCTGTTCCTTTAATTTAACTAACTACTGCTGCACACTATCAAAGAAAGGAAGAGAAGACATGAAGGAAAGATGGAAGGAAGGAAGGAAAGATGGAAGGAAGGAAAGATGGAAGAAAGGAAGGAAAGAAGGAAGAGAAGACAGAAAGGAAGGAAGCAAGAGAAGACATGAAGGAAAGATGGAAGAAATGAAGGAAAAGAGGGAGGAAAGGAGGGAGGGAGGAAGGAAGAGAAGACATGAAGGAAGGAAGGAAAGAAGGAAGAGAAGACATGAAGGAACACTATATATTTCTTGTAATTGTTCTTAAAGTGATGGTTCGGTGTAATTTAGACCTAGTGTCATATGCACCATGAGGTCTATCTTAATCCTCATATTGTATATTCAGAAAGTTTTCCTGACCCTGACCATGTGTATTTTTTGGACTTTACTTTCAAAGATATCAAAAAGATCTACTGAGAAACATCAAAGGATGTATCATTTTAACTCATTGAAATGTAAGAGTTAGGATTGTATTTATATTAAACTTACTGCTAACTCAAATATTATTTTAGGTTTCAATATATAATAGGTAGGATCTTTATAAACATCTAAGATTTATACAGTTAAATGCTTTTTAAATGTGTACATGACTGGATTTAGAAGATATTATTAGAGAGGACCAGTTCTGCTCATTTCAGCCTTAAATTTGTATTTTTTTGAAGCCACAAGAACAGCGTTGCATGATTCACAGTTTAAAAAAAACTCCCTTATTTATCTTATATCTTATACTGCTTTATATTGAACACTTTTAGTGTGAAGAAAGAATTTACATCTGTCATTGAACAGCTGGACAGTGAAATGAATAAATGAATAAATAAACAAAAGAATAATATGGATTATTTCATAGTAGTGTTATTTGACAGAGTTCAGCTAAACGCCTCCTGATGTTAGAAATAAAGCAGAAACAGCCGCAGTGATGAGGATGTGTGTGAGAGTTAGTGTGTTTCCTCATAATGTTTGAGCCTGTGTGAGATTATTTAGTGATATTAAATATAACATATGAACTAACCCGATGAGCCGAAGAGATAAGCACACTTGGGCTCTCGTCCTTTTTGGAAAGTTTCTCTCATCTTTCCATCACAGCAGAATCAGTGCATCACAGTCTGACTCTCTGCTGCTTCTCATCCTTTATATTAATAATAGAAACAAACCTGCAGTGAAGTGAAGCGACTGATAATATAATAACATAATAACAGAGACCAGAGAAGCAAACATGAGATCATATCTGCTGAGTTATTGCTCGTAATGAAAATCAGTTTCCATTTTATAGAAGAGAACTTTACTGTCTGCCATGGTGGAAACTTCACCAATAAGAGACACACAGTAGATGGAAAGATCAGTATAAAAGCTGAGTGCATATCACTTCCTGTTTGTGTGTGTATTGATTATTTGGAAGTGTTTAATTGCACTCAGGATAAAAGACTTGTAGCTCTGTAGCGCCTCCCAGAGGTCACAGAGAGAAGGTGAGAGCTGCTCCTCCCTTTCTTCCTCCTCCTGGTTCAAACAGGGTTAAACTAGGGCTTTCAAACGATTAATTTTTTAATCGAGATTAATCACATAGTTTCCATAGTTAATCGCGATTAATGGCGTTTTGAACTGCATGTTTAAAATCCTGTTATTTTCCATTTGAAGGCAGTTTTAAGCCCATAATGTAAAGCATTTCTTACCAGAGTGTCTTAACTGGGAATCAATCACGGCTCTGCTGCGACTCCCACACTCCAAAATGGTCCTTTGGTGGAGCTGAGGCTGGCTTGGCTGCACCTGGGTGTTTAGCGTGGAGGTGCTAACTCAAACTCCACGTACTCCGGTGGTAGTTAAACTCCGTTTGACACAGGTTGCATTTTACTTTTGACTTGTCAACTGAAGCGTCTGGAAGTGTTTTAAAGTTAAACAAGCCGTTCAAAAGTCCAGTAGCTCTCTTACTTTCCATCAGCGCGGTAGGTTTACTGCAGGAGGCCACTTCAAAGCATAGCGCTACAGCCCTCTTTGTTCTTTTTCCCGTCTTTAGTTGATTACCTATTTGTTTCATCTGTGTCTTTCCTCCCTGTTTATATAACCCACCGAGGCTGTGTTCGAAACTGCATACTACATACGACATACTTCTATACTAATTGCTGCAGTGATTGGACAGAGCATCTAATGAGCATGTTTAACTTCCTGTAGATTCTTCACAATAAAAGTCTCCTGTTATTTAGTCATTTAAAAGCTTTTAATATGAAGCATTAAAGCCGAAAATGTTAACACGACGAGCTAAAACAACCTGTTGGCTGCTTAAAGGACCAGTAGAAGATAAATAAAGAGTTTTTTATTCCAGTAGAGACTCAGAATATAAAAATAGAGAAGCTGGAGATGTGAAGAATATGTTTAGATATTTAAGACGTCATGTGACAGATTTATGTTTTGTTGAAGACAGAAAGGAGTCTCTGGTGTTTCCTCCTGTGAGTGCAGTGAAGAGCGTCGGTGTAAAAACAGCTGTGTAGGCGTGAGCTGTCAGAGGCATGTGAACACACACACACACACACACACACACAGAGAGAAGCAGACTGGATCAACCTGCCCGTCTCTAATGACTGCTCAGATCCTGTGAGTGTGTTTAAGGCTGAAGACACTGACTCATCGATTAGCGTCCCGGCTGATTGATTGACTCCTGTAATAAACTCCGGTGTGCAGCAGCAGCAGCAGCAGCAGCAGCGGTGAGAACAGCTGACTCAGGGCTTTTTTTTTTTTTTTGTGTGCACGATGACCCGTTACTGCAGCCTGCTCCGTCGCCTGCTGTCCAGTGAGAGTAAAGCTGAGGAGGTAGACAAGGAGGAGGGCAGCGCTCAGAAAGAGAGCAGCCAGCAGGGTGAGTCCTGGCTCACAGTACACCCCCGAAATACACACACACACGTTAAAGAGGAGAGCTCTGGTTCCCATGGCAGGACTCTCCATGCTGCTTCAGGGTTAACCCTTTATAGGACACTCATTGAAAGGAAGGAAGGAAGGAAGGATGGATGAAAGGAAGAAAGGACGGAGGAAAGAAGGAAGGAAGGAAGGAAGGAGGAAGGAAAGAAGGAAGAGAGGTAGAGAAGGAGGGAGGGAGGAAGGACAGATGGAAGGAAGGAAGGACGGAGGAAATAAGGAACAAGGGAGGGAGAAAGGAAAAGAGGAAGGGAAGAAAGAAGACAGGGAGGAAGGAAAGGAAGGAAGGAAGGAAGAAAAGAAGGAAGGAAGGAAGGAGGAAGGAAAGAAGGAAGAGAGGAGAGAAGGAGGGAGGGAGGAAGGACAGATGGAAGGAAGGAAAGGAAGGAAGGACGGAGGAAATAAGGAACGAGGGAGGGAGAAAGGAAAAGAGGAAGGGAAGAAAGAAGGCTGGGAGGAAGGAAAGGAAGGAAGGAAGAAAGAAAGAAAAGAAGGAAGGAAGGAAGGAAGGAAGGAGGAAGGAAAGAAAAAGGAGGAAGGAGAGAAGGAGGGAGGGAGGAAGGACAGATGGAAGGAAGGAAGGACGGAGGAAATAAGGAACAAGGGAGGGAGAAAGGAAAAGAGGAAGGGAAGAAAGAAGGCAGGGAGGAAGGAAAGGAAGGAAGGAAGGAAGAAAGAAAAGAAGGAAGGAAGGGAGGAAGGAAGGAGGAAGGAAAGAAGGAAGAGAGGAGAGAAGGAGGGAGGGAGGAAGGACAGATGGAAGGAAGGAAAGGAAGGAAGGACGGAGGAAATAAGGAACAAGGGAGGGAGAAAGGAAAAGAGGAAGGGAAGAAAGAAGGCAGGGAGGAAGGAAAGGAAGGAAGGAAGGAAGAAAGAAAAGAAGGAAGGAAGGAAGGAAGAGAGGAGAGAAGGAGGGAGGGAGGAAGGACAGATGGAAGGAAGGAAAGGAAGGAAGGACGGAGGAAATAAGGAAGGAAGGAGGAAGGAAAGAAGGAAGAGAGGAGAGAAGGAGGGAGGGAGGAAGGACAGATGGAAGGAAGGAAAGGAAGGAAGGACGGAGGAAATAAGTAACAAGGGAGGGAGAAAGGAAAAGAGGAAGGGAAGAAAGAAGACAGGAAGGAAGGAAAGGAAGGAAGGAAGAAAGGAAGGAAGGAGAGAAGGAGGGAAGGAAGGAGGAAGGAAAAAGGAGGAAGGAGAGAAGGAGGGAGGGAGGAAGGACAGATGGAAGGAAGGAAAGGAAGGAAGGACGGAGGAAATAAGGAACGAGGGAGGGAGAAAGGAAAAGAGGAATGGAAGAAAGAAGGCAGGAAGGAAAGGAAGGAAGGAAGAAAGAAAAGAAGGAAGGAAGGAGGAAGGAGAGAAGGAGGGAGGGAGGAAGGACAGATGGAAGGAAGGAAAGGAAGGAAGGACGGAGGAAATAAGGAACAAGGGAGGGAGAAAGGAAAAGAGGAAGGGAAGAAAGAAGGCAGGGAGGAAGGAAAGGAAAGGAAGGAAGGGAGGATATTTTGGGATATTTACAGAAGTTACCAAATATAATTATTTGCCCAATAAAGGGTTAATTAGAGTCTAAATTGATGATTGTGACTTTTCTCTTGATGATAAGTGATGAAGAGGAGACAGCAGATGGACTCAGGTGTCTGATTGTGTCCTAAACTTCATTTAACCCTTAAACAGACCTTACTAGTTATGTCATTTGCACCTCAAGTAAGGAAGGAATGAAGGAAAGAAGGAAGGAAGGAAAGGAGGGAATAAGGAAGGAAAGGAGGGAGGAAGGGATGGAAGGGAGGAAGAAGGAAGGAAAGGAAGGAGGGAGGGAGGAAGGAAGGAAGGAAGGAAGGAAAGGAGGGAATAAGGAAGGAAAGGAGGGGGGAAGGGAGGAAGAAGGAAGGAAAGGAGGGAGGAAGGGAAGGAAGGGAGGGAGGAAGGAAGGACAGATGAAGGAAGGAAGGAAGAAAGGACAGAAGGAGGGAACATTTACCCTAACAGCTGAACTTAGATCTGAGGAAGGAAGGAAGGAAGGAAGGAAGGACGGACGGACAGATGAAGGAAGGAAGGAAGGAAGGACAGAGGAAGGAAGGAAGGAAGGAAGGACAGAGGAAGGACCCGGGAGGACAACAGGAAGGTTAAAGAGTGTGTATCTCCTGGTGCACGTTGTCAGGTGTCTGATTGTGTCCTAAACTTCTTTTAATCAGGTTGTCTCAGGTGGTTTAAGTCATAGTAACATTTTAAAAGCTCTGAGGGGAAGAAAGGAATCAAGCTTGAGTAGTATGCAGGCTGGTTGTTTGGTTTGTTTTATCATTAAGATGTAAAATGATGAGTCTTTAAGTTTTGAGAGATTCAGAATCGGATCTATTTGGACGAATTTGTCGACACGTAGAAGGAAATTTAACTCTGGTTGTTGGTTTAGCAGCTTAAAAACATCATTTATACAAGTGATTTAAGGGGGGGGGGGGTCAACTAAACATTAATATACAATATAAACTGGCAGTATAATAAATCATAATTAAGATTTGAGTGAATTTTAGCAGGTTTCACATGATTTATAATAAGTTTAATGTAGTTTTTATAGATGTGTGTATCTCATGTTACTGTGTTTTATCTGAGAGTCAAACATAAAGAAAGTAAAGCTCAACACAAAGTATATAAATATCATATATAACATGAATTAAAGTAGATAACAAACATATTTACAGGCAGAGCTTCAGTCTGTGCTGCACCTGCCGTTCAAATTACATGCAAATAACATTTAACATTCAAATATACATGAATAGTTTTGAATAGTGTGTGTGTGTGTCTGTGTGTGTGTGTGTGTGTGTGTGTGTGTGTGTGTGTACTGGTGAAGGTAACAATAGTTTTAGATAATATAAATGTAGAATATATGAAGAATGGTATGAAGTAGAAGAGATGTATGAATGATAATCAGCTTTAAATAAATAAATAAATAAATAAAGTACAGAGTGAAGTCTCTATACGGAGGAAACTGAATAATATATAAAGTCATACTGACTGTATAATGGTATAAAGCTCTGCAGAGTGTAAATGTAAATGTATGTTTAAAGCTTAGGTTAGTTGTTAGTGTACACAGAAAGGCTTTTAAGTTATATAAATTAAAATAACTAACTTACAATGTGGACTTTGAAGTGGTAACAAAAGAAAGGGATGAAGGAATGAAAAGTAAAAATTGCCAATTAAAGGTATACACAGACAAGAGAGTATCTGAACCTACAGAAAGGCACAAAAATATAGATAATACAGCTATCTAATGAATATAAATATAGGTATGTGTGTATATAGACCAGGTGGGGAGTTCCGGTCCTCTGAAATGAGGCCAACCAGGAAGTAACTTAGAGCTGCATTCTATCAAAAGGCCACCAGGGGGCGACCGTCTCTATACAAGTCAATGGAGAATTCACCAATTTCTCACTTGATTTCTGACCTCAGTAAACGTTTTCAAAATGTGTTTATGGTCTCAATCGCTAGTTTAAAGCCTTCTTCAATGCAGTATGATGTTCATTTGGGACATTTTGGCCTCCCTGATTTTATATGTGACGATAAAGCAGGGTATGCATTAGGGGGCGGGGCTACGTCAGATAGCTTGATACTGAAATGATTGCTACCTGCAGCCCTAAAGACGTGTTCATGTCTTTAAGTTATATGATACTGTAGTCTAAAAATGCTACTCAATATTTATAAATGAAGTTATTGCTGTTGCTCACATGTACTGTACTAAGTGAATACATTACAAGTAATAACTGCTTATATAAGAATCTCCTTAAACTCTCATTAAAAATACTTTAATTACATCATTAAGGATGTTTACGGTAAAAAATAAAGAGATTCAGTTTCATTTTTACTACTTTAAATGTTAATAATAAGTTGTGCTGTGGGGTTTTCCTGCCTCTCAGTAAACAGAGAAAATCACTTCCTGCAGCTTCATGTGATGAAGTCACATCAGACAACATGAACCACTGTGATCACCGCTGCGTTGCCTCTGATAGCCGCCACACATCGCTGCCTTCCTTCCTTACTCCATTCCTCCCTCCCTTTCTTCCTCCTTTCCTCTCTCCCTTCCTTCCTCCCTCCCTCCTTCCTCCTTTCCTTCCTTCCTTCCTCCTTTCCTTCCTTCCTCCTTTCCTTCCTTCCACTGTGATCACCGCTGCGTTGCCTCTGATAGCCGCCACACATCGCTGCTGCTGCATTAAGAATATAAATAGTTTCCTTGTAAAATCTGAGCTGAAGCCGCCTGCTGTTGTCAGGCAGATGTTTGGTTGCTTAAATAAACCAGAGAACATCAGCTGTTTATATTTTATTGAGCGACACAAGCAGAGATGTGCAGGCCTCTACATGTATTTAAGGTGCGTGTGCGTATGTGTGTATGAATGTATGAATGCATATTATGTGTGAGGTGAGAAGCGGTCGGCGGTGTGCTGATGAAGGTGTGAGACATCGAGACATGATCAGAGATGTTAACACTGATATTTATAATACTACTACTCATATCTGACACAACAGCAGAGGAGGAGGAGGAGGAGGAGGAGCAGGGTGATTATATAATAGTCAACATTATAATGGCTGTTATACTGAAGCCTGGTTATACCTTTATATTTATATTATTCATTAGTCTGTAAATACATTTATACCTCTCTGCTTCCCATATATACTTCCATTTACTGTATCACTCTAGTCTGAATATACTGTACCTTTATATATATGATAGTCTGTATATACCTTTTCCTACATTTACATATAAATATTGACTACATACCACTGTTGTCTGTATATATTCATACATATACTTCAATATACTTTATCTGCATCTTCACATATCACTGTAATGTGTGTGTGTACCTTTGTGTAACTCTGTAGTGATGTTTATTTTTGTGTGCACACTCTAAGTTTAGATATATATTTAAATCCATGTGTGTACACTTATAGCAATCCTGTCTATATCACAGACTGTATAAAAGAAATGGACGTAACATCCGTGACGTCACCCATTGGTTTGTGGACTGCTGCTCGGAAGCCAATAGTTTCTAATCTAGGCAGCGCCATCTTGAACATTTCAGGTGCATGCTGGGAAAAATAAAAACACGGATTCTACTTATATGGGCATGAGGCGGAGTCATGGACGGAGCGGGGAGGTTGCTATGGTTACGAGGGCTGGATCTCGAGGACATTGGTCAATCAACCTGTCAATCAGGACGTAGCCACGCCCTAATGCATACCCTGCTTTATCGTCACATATAAAATCAGGGAGGCCAAAATGTCCCAAATGAACATCATACTGCATTGAAGAAGGCTTTAAACTAGCGATTGAGACCATAAACACATTTTGAAAACGTTTACTGAGGTTAGAAATCAAGTGAGAAGTTGGTGAATTTATCAATTAGGTGTTTACAAGATAAAATAAAATAAAAATGCCCTTTATAATTTTAAAGATCCCTCGGTGACACCGACACGCCTCCTCCAGCTGTCAATCAAACACAGACACCGACACGCCTCCTCCAGCTGCTGTCAATCAAACACAGACACCGACACGCCTCCTCCAGCTGCTGTCAATCAAACACAGACACCGACACGCCTCCTCCGGCTGCTGTCAATCAAACACAGACACCGACACGCCTCCTCCGGCTGCTGTCAATCAAACACAGACGCCTACACGCCTCCTCCAGCTGCTGTCAATCAAACACATACACCGACACGCCTCCTCTAGCTGCTGTCAATCAAACACAGACACCGACACGCCTCCTCCAGCAGCTGTCAATCAAACACAGACACAGACACCGACACGCCTCCTCCAGCTGCTGTCAATCAAACACAGACACCTACACGCCTCCTCCGGCTGCTGTCAATCAAACACAGACACCGACACGCCTCCTCCAGCTGCTGTCAATCAAACACAGACACCGACACGCCTCCTCCAGCCGCTGTTAATCAAACACAGACACAGACACGCCTCCTCCAGCTGCTGTCAATCAAACACAGACACC
This sequence comes from Scomber japonicus, assembly GCF_027409825.1. NCBI lineage: Eukaryota > Metazoa > Chordata > Actinopteri > Scombriformes > Scombridae > Scomber > Scomber japonicus. The sequence continues at coordinate 37,192,910 of NC_070583.1, read as the reverse complement.
GACACGCCTCCTCCAGCTGCTGTCAATCAAACAAGACACCGACACGCCTCCTCCAGCTGCTGTCAATCAAACACAGACACCGACACGCCTCCTCCAGCTGTCAATCAAACACAGACACCTACACGCCTCCTCCAGCTGCTGTCAATCAAACACAGATACAGACACGCCTCCTCCAGCTGCTGTCAATCAAACACAGACACCTACACGCCTCCTCCAGCTGCTGTCAATCAAACACAGACACCTACACGCCTCCTCCAGCTGCTGTCAATCAAACACAGACACGCCTCCTCCAGCTGCTGTCAATCAAACACAGACACCTACACGTCTCCTCCAGCTGCTGTCAATCAAACACAGACACCGACACGCCTCCTCCAGCTGCTGTCAATCAAACACAGACACCTACACGCCTCCTCCAGCTGCTGTCAATCAAACACAGACACCGACACGCCTCCTCCAGCTGCTGTCAATCAAACACAGACACCGACACAGACACGCCTCCTCCAGCTGTCAATCAAACACAGACACCTACACGCCTCCTCCAGCTGTCAATCAAACACAGACACCTACACGCCTCCTCCAGCTGTCAATCAAACACAGACACCTACACGCCTCCTCCAGCTGCTGTCAATCAAACACAGACACCGACACGCCTCCTCCAGCTGCTGTCAATCAAACACAGACATAGACACGCCTCCTCCAGCTGTCAATCAAACACAGACACCGACACGCCTCCTCCAGCTGCTGTCAATCAAACACAGACACGCCTCCTCCAGCTGTCAATCAAACACAGACACCGGCACGCCTCCTCTAGCTGCTGTCAATCAAACACAGACACCGACACGCCTCCTCCAGCTGCTGTCAATCAAACACAGACACCAACACAGACACGCCTCCTCCAGCTGCTGTCAATCAAACACAGACACCTACACGCCTCCTCCAGCTGCTGTCAATCAAACACAGACACCTACACGCCTCCTCCAGCTGCTGTCAATCAAACACAGACACCGACACGCCTCCTCCAGCTGCTGTCAATCAAACTCAAACACAGACACGCCTCCTCCAGCAGCTGTCAATCAAACACAGACACCGACACGACTCCTCCAGCTGCTGTCAATCAAACACAGACACGCCTCCTCCAGCTGCTGTCACTCAAACCTATAAATATAATATAATATATAATATAAAACTATTAATAGTGCATAATAAAACATTTAGAAGTTATTTGGAATGATTAAATATGAGTTAAGTTGGTTAAGATACAGTTAGGGTGAGTCAAGTAGTGGTTACCTCATGGTCCTCTAAAGTCATGAAAACAAGACCATGTGTGTGTGTGTATATGTGTGTGTGTGTGTGTGTGTGTGTGTGTGTGTGGCCGACCTTGACAGTGATGTCTCAGTTATATTTACAGTATGGTGTATTTCAGTCTTGACCAGCTGTGCGTTTCCGACCATCTTTCACCACCTCGTATTTCTGCCGCTAACAGACTGCGACTGTAAATCAGATGAATGATATAATAAGTCATGCTGATGTTTTAATATCAGCCCATCCGCTCTATTTTCAGCCTGTGGAGGGTTTTTTTTTTTCTTTTTTTTTTCATGTAGTTAAATTTAACTCTGCGTGCTGGAAATAGCATGAAGGATTGTTTCGGAGCTAAATTATGCTCACATGGAGCTCAGATCAGAGGTTTTATACTGAGCTGAAATCATTAATCGATTAGTTAATGAACAGGAAATGAATCAGCAACAATTTAACCAAACATGCCAGAAATGATCTACTTCCTGTTTCCTTATAATGGAAATATTTAATGCTATTAGACAGTAACAGCTCAGGCTTCAGGAAATTATAAAGGACATTTGAAACTATTTTTTTGACTGTTCCTTCCTTCCTCCTTCTCTCTCTCTCTCTTTCCTTCCTTCCTTCTGTCCTTCCTTCTTTCCTTCCCTCCTTTCCTTCCTCCCTTCCTCCCTCCTTTCCTTCCTTCTTTCCTTTCCTTCCTTCCTCCCTCCTTTTCTCCCTTCTTCCTTCCTTCTTTCCTTAGCTTTCCTCCCTTCCTCCCTCCTTTCCTTCCTTCTTTCCTTTCCTCCCTCCTTTCCTTTCCTTCCTTCTTCCTTCTGTCTTCCCTTTCCTCCCTTCTTTCCTTCCTTCTTTCCTTTCCTCCCTTCCTCCCTCCTTCTTCCTTCCGTCTTCCCTTCCCTTCCTTCCTTCCTTCCTCCCTCCCTTCCTTCCTTCCTCCTTCTCTCTTTCCTCCCTCCCTTCCTTCCTTCTTTCCTTTGCTTTCCTTTCCTCCCTTCCTCCCTCCCTCCCTTCCTTCCTTCCTTGATTCGAGGACAACAGGAGGGTTAATCTTGTTTTATGTGTCTTCATGTTCATCACTTATATTCATACTTTGACTCTTTTATTTATTAGTTTTATTGCTGAATATGTGGGAAACGTTTGATTCTGTCATAAATCAGTGATAGTTTATAATGAGAATAATAAAATCTGCTGGTTATTAAGATTTAAAATAACATTTTATTAATAAAGAAGGAAAATAACACAGTTGACCCTTTTTTTACTGAAGCGTCTCTGTCTCCCTCTGGTGGTCAAAGGCAGAACCTCCTCAATCACTCAGAGTCAGATTATAAATAGAAATAAACTATTAAGATATTAGTATGTGTACAGTTATAACATTAAAAATTAAATCTATTAATATCTATACAATGTAGAACAGACTGTAAATCAGCTTTATGTATTTAAATGGAAATAAAAGGCA
>NC_070583.1:37175158-37180158 GCF_027409825.1 Scomber japonicus | reverse complement strand
CTCTCTCTCTCTCTCTCTCAGCCTCTCTCTCTCCTCTCTCTCCTCACTCTCTCTACCTCTCTACCCCTCTCTCTGCTACCTCTCTCTCTCCCTCTCTCTCCCTCTCTCTCTCTCTCCTCTCTCTCTCTCTCTCTCTCACTCTCTCTCACTCTCTCTCTCAGCCTCTCTCTCTCTGCCTCTCTCTCTCTCTCTCTCTCTCTCAGCCTCTCTCTCTCTACCTCTCTCTCTCTCTCTCTCAGCCTCTCATCACATTCAGCAGCTCTCAGCCTGCGAGGAGGACGAAGAGGAGGAGGAGGAAAGTAAAATAGAGCAGCAGCAGCAGCAGCAGCAGCGAGTCGAGGAGGACGATGTGTAATCTGCAGGATTCTCTCGCCGACACTTTGGGATTATTTTCAATTTGGTCGTCTTCTTCTTCTTCTTCTTCTTCTTCTTCTTCTTCTCCTCGTGCAGCTCTTCCTCTTTGATTTCTGTCATTCTCTGAAAAGTTGGAAAAGAAAACGAGGACGAATAAATATTGGTTATCGGAGCTGCTGTGGTGCATTTGTCGGTTGGTGGATACATCGTCGGTGGAAGCTCCTGCAGCCAATCGGAGCCTGAACGCATCTTTACAAGAAGCATCTTTACTCTGCTGTTGTTTCTTCATTCATGAGTAAATGTTGCATGCTGCTTCATGAAGGTGTGAAAGTTCAGTTTGTTTCACTTCAGCTCTCCATCTCCATCATTTCTCACCATCATCATGAAACCATCGTGAAGTAGAACTTTTATCGTGTTTCGTCACATCCATTCGTTCATGTGTCACGAAGTTTTCTGGAGATCGGTCGTGCCGAGTCGAAGCTGCGTCGAGGCTGCGTCGCCCCCCCTGTGGTGGGAATGAAAACTGCAGGATGTAAAACGTTGACGATCTTCTAGAGGACGCTTTGTTTCCCCGTCTGTGATGAAACCAAAAAAACATTCAGGACGTATTTTAACATCTCAGAGTTGAAGGTTTGTGGATCTGAAGCCGTTTGAAGCCGTTTGAAGCAGTTTGACTTTAAGATGGAGCGACTTTAAGCAAAAACGTTGATAAAGAAACACTTTGAGACTCTCGAGCAGGAGCAGATATTTTGTCCTCGGTGGATCCGCCCAGCTCTCGGGGAGATGGCGGCGGCCATCGCCAGCTCCCTGATCCGACAGAGGCGGCAGGCCCGCGAGTCCAACAGTGACAAAGTCGCCAGCAACAAGAGGCGCTCGAGTCCCAGCAAAGACCCGAGGTCGCTGTGTGAGAGGCACATCTTCAGCGTTTTCAGCAAAGTTCGCTTCTGCAGCGGAAAGAAAAGACCGGTCCGGCGGAAACCAGGTGAGTCTTGTTCCTGTCAGGTGACTGAAGGAGGAAGATCAGTTGATTAGAGATGATTTAAAGTCTGGCAGCAAATCTGAAGGAGTTTTCTTCTTCTTCTTCAGTTTGGAGAATCTCAGTTTGAGGCGTAAACGTGTTCGATATTTTATGTTCTCGACTAGAACATTTCAAAGTTGAAGCCCCTTCTTCCAAAGCGACGTAGATGAATGAAATTTGGTGTACATGTGTATCAGACCCAGACTTAGAAAAAAGTCTCTTGGAGCCACAACGTAAGTCCAACAGGAAGTCGGCTATTTTGAATTTAATCTGCTTCCTGTCAGGTGACTGAAGGAGGACGATCAGCTGATTAGAGATGATTTAAAGTCTCATTATCTCCAGCTGTATTCCATCCTGTAAATGCCAGTCTTGTTACCTCTCTCTGTGTTGTGTGTCTTGTGTTTTATTGTAATGCTTTTTGAAAGGTGCCATATAAATAAAGTATTCTTCTTCTTCTTCTTCAGTTTGGAGAATCTCAGTTTGAGGCGTAAACGTGTTCGAAAACTCACGAAACTTTGCATCAGAAGTTGTGAAAAATGTGATATTTTATGTTCTCGACTAGAACATTTCAAAGTTGAAGCCCCTCCTTCCAAAGCGATGTAGATGAATGAAATTGGGTGTGCATGTGTATCAGATCTAGATGCAGAAAAAAGTCTCTTGGAGCCACAATGTAAGTCCAACATGAAGTCGGCTATTTTGAATTTACTTTGCGACGTTGGCTCCGTTTTCTACCGTTTCCTATCAGATCTGGATCAGGCTGCAGCTTCATCTCAACCAAATTTAGTGTTTTTCTTTCCTTTCTTATTAAATAAATGTCAAATTGTCTTTATGTTTGAGATGTTTTTACTTTATTTGTCGATGCCAAACCACAAATGTATTTAAACTAGGGCTGTCAGCGTTAACGTTAATCGCGATTGGATTAATGCAATCCATAACACGTTTTTAAATCTCATTTTAATGTTGCAAGCCTTTTTGTCCCTTCTACTCCCCCGTAGACGGCTCCTCTAGCTGTAGCGCTATGCTTTGAAGTGGCCTCCTGCAGTAAACCTACCGCGCTGATGGAAAGTAAGAGAGCTACTGGACTTTTGAACGGCTTGTTTAACTTTAAAACACTTCCAGACGCTTCAGTTGACAAGTCAAAAGTAAAATGCAACCTGTGTCAAACGGAGTTTAACTACCACCGGAGTACGTGGAGTTTGAGTTAGCACCTCCACGCTAAACACCCAGGTGCAGCCAAGCCAGCCTCAGCTCCACCAAAGGACCATTTTGGAGTGTGGGAGTCGCAGCAGAGCCGTGATTGATTCCCAGTTAAGACACTCTGGTAAGAAATGCTTTACATTATGGGCTTAAAACTGCCTTCAAATGGAAAATAACAGGATTTTAAACATGCAATTCAAAACGCCATTAATCGCGATTAACTATGGAAATTCTGAGATTAATCTCGATTAAAAAAAAATAATCGTTTGACAGCCCTAATTTAAACATATGAAACATCTTCTAACAAACATCCAACTGTCACTGAAACGTCTGTTTAAATAAATATAAATAAACATAATTCTCATTATATCTGAGCTGCTTCATATTCAGTATCTTCATATTTAAAACTCTCTTTAACTTACTTACTTTAACTCTTAATTCACCGAACTCTTCTCTGCAGATTTGTCCGCATCATCGTTTTTATTTCACATCTGCAGAAAAAGAAGCTGAATGTTTTTATTTATCTTCCACCAGTTTAAATATTTAATGCTGTTATTAAAAAACATGAATTAGTTTTGGTTTAGTGATGATGTCAGCAGGCTGCGTTTCCCTCCGGAGACGTTTGGCTTCATGTAAGAGAATAAAAAGAGCCGGACCGCTGGACGACTTTCAGCTTTTACACATTTATGAGCTGCGTGTCTCATTATTTTTAATATTTAACATGTTACTGGAAACATATAATGCTGTTTTGAATTCTTTGAAATCAATATTTTTTATAATGGAAGGAAGGAAGGATGGAAGGAAGGAAGGATGGAAGGAAGGAAGGAAGGATGGAATGAGGAAGGAAGGAAGGAAGGAAGGATGGAAGGAAGGATCATGTCAGTATCCATGAAAAACAGCTGGACTTAGATCTTAGGAAGGAAAGAAGGAAATAAAGAAGGAAGGAAAGAAGGAAGGAAGGAAGGAAGGAAGGAAAGAAGGAAGGATGGAAGGAAGGAAGGAAAGAGGGAAGGGTGGAAGGACAGAAGGAAAGAAGGAAGGAAGGATCATGTCAGTATCCATGAAATATTCCTTCCTCCCTCCTTTCCTTCCTTTTCTTCCTCCCTCCATCGTTCCTTCGTCCTTCCTTTCCTTCCTTCTTCCTCCCTTCCTTCCTTGTAAGTTACATTACTTATTACATTATAAACAGAGTAACTTGTAATCTATTACATTTCCATAGTAACCATCACAACCCTGAACACTGCAAAAAGTTAACTTCATATTTCTTCTGTAAAAAAACCCCCAAAGAACCCTCCCTCTCTATTTCTTTCCTCTCTTCTCTCCTTCTCTTCATCCTCTTCCTCTCCTCTTCTCATCCTCTCTTCTCCTCTCTCCTTCTGCCTTCTCTTCCTTCCTCCCTTCCTCCCTCTTTCTTCCTTTCTTCCTCTCTTCTTCGTTCCTCTCCCTTCCTTCCTTCCTCCCTTCCATCCTCTCCTCTCACTCTCCTTCTCCCCTCCTTCTCTTTCTTTCCTCTCTTCTCGTTCTTCTTCCTTCTCCTTCCATCCTCCCTCCCTCATCTTTCTTTCCTCTTCCTTCCGTTCCTTCCTCCCTTCCTCCTAGTCTCATCACTCCTTCTCTTCCTTCTTTCCTCCCTTCCTCTCCCTCTCCCTCCTCTCCTCCTCTTCTCTCTCTCTCTTCCTCTCTTCCTTTCGTTCTTGGAAAACGTTGAGTGAAATCTTCCAGAAAAGAGACAGAAGCAGCAGAAGAAAGGTAGCGAGTTTGATGTGATCTGGTTTTAAAGCTCTGAGCTTCAGGATGCAGCATGTGATGATGAGGTGTTAAAACTCTCAGCTCCTCACTAAACAGCGTGACACACACTTATAAATATAGTTTCTGCAGATAAAAAAAACAAAAAGCACAAAAACCTCTGGAATCTGGATTAGTGACAGGATGAGAGCAGAGAACAAACAGCAGCACTGATAGATACAGTTAGGAAGGGAGGAGAAAAGGAAGGAAGGGAAGGAAGGAAGGAAAGGATTAGTGACAGGATGAGAGCAGAGAACAAACAGCAGCACTGATAGATACAGTTAGGAGGAAGGAGAGAAGGAAGGAAGGAAAGGAGGACGGAAGGAAGGAGGAAGGAAAGGAGTAAGGAGGGAGGAAAGGAGGCACTGATAGGAGGAAGGAGAGAAGGAAGGAAGGAAAGGAGGACGGAAGGAAGGAAAGGAGTAAGGAGGGAGGAAAGGAGGCACTGATAGATACAGTTAGGAGGAAAATCATCTTATTTAACCCTCCTGAGAGAAGGAAGGGAGGAAAGGAGGGAGGGGAGGGAAGGGAAGGAAGGAAGGAAGGAAGGAAGGAAGGAGGGAGGGAGGGAGGGGCAGGGAAGGAAGAAAGGAACGGAAAAGAGGAAGGAAGGAAAGCAGTAAGGAGGGAGGGAAGGAAGGAGGTT
>NC_070583.1:37125017-37174658 GCF_027409825.1 Scomber japonicus | reverse complement strand
GAGGAAGAAGGAAGGAAAGGAAAACGGAAGGAAAGGTGGGAGGAACAGGGAAGGAAAGGAGGAAGGTAGGGAGGAAGAAGGAAGGAAAGGAGGAAGAAGGAATGAAAGGAGGGAGGAAGAAGGAAGGAAAGGAGGGAGGGAAGGAGGAAGAAGGAAGGAAAGGAAAAAGGAAGGAAAGGAGGGAGGAAGGGAGGAATAAGGAAGGAAAGGAGGGAGGAAGAAAGGAATAAGGAAGGAAAGGAGGGAGGAAGGGAGGAATAAGGAAGGAAAGGAGGGAGGGAGGAAGAAGGAAGGAAAGGAGAAAGAAGGAAGGAAATGAGGAAGGAAGGGAGGAAGAAGGAAGGAAAGGAGGGAGGGAGGAAGAAGGAAGGAAAGGAGGGAGGAAGGGAGGAATAGGGAAGGAAAGGAGGAAGGAGGAATGAAAGGAGGGAGGAAGAAGGAAGGAAAGGAGGGAGGGAGGGAGGAAGAAAGAAGGAAAGGAGGAAGAAGGAAGGAAAGGAGGGGGGAAGAAGGAAGGAAAAGAGGGACGAACAAGCGGCACCAAAACTGAAAATTAGAATCAAAATGGCCGACTTATTGTTAGAGTTAGGGTATGGGTCCAAGAGACTTTTTTGTGCATCTGGTCATGATATATAAGTGAACCAAATTTCGTTGGTCTACATCAATCTGGAGCGAGGGGCTACATTTTTAAAATTTGCCTTGTGAGCCACTTTGCAACGCTTATTTTCACAACCCAAATTTTTCCCCAGATCTGCTACGTGTGCAAATTTTCGTGAGTTCTTGGGGGATGTTTAGGCTTCTAAAATGCGTTTGTTGGGGCCATCATAATAAAGTTACTAACAGCAGGACAGACAGAGGATCAGTCTGCAGCACAGACACACTGCAGATACTCACTGTTGTATCGCTGCTCCGCCTCACTGAGTCCATCCAGCATCCATTATTCATGTCTGCTACTTCCATAAAAGTTTAAAACGCTATTCTTCAGTCGCTCGGCATAAAAGACGAGATGGACTGATGTGGAGGAAGAAGGAGAGGAGAGAGAGAGAGAGATATAAGAGAGAGAGATGATGGAGATATAAAGTCGTTTTTACTGCAGGAATCCTCCTCAGGCAGTTTCTCAGTAAGTTCATTTTAAAGGCAGTAAAACATGTTTTTTAACAAAGATACAAATATAAATACTTTATTATATTTACATGTAGCAAGATGGATGGTAACACACAGACAGGCAAAGAAAAGTGGAAAGCACCAGAGGTAGAATATAAAATGTAAAAAATCTGAATACCCAAATAAAATAAAAGGTAATAAAAATATAATAAAGAAATAATAAAAGAAAAGAAAAAATATAAAAAGGTGGAAAACAATCAGGAAATAAAAATATAATAATGAAAGAAAGACAGAAGAGTAAAACAGGATGAAATATAAAATAAAAGACGGATGAATAAATAAAATAAAGTTTAATTTAAAGTATAAATGTGTTAATCTTCAAAAAGTGTTTTTACTGAAGCAGCTGGGGGATAAATATGATCTTCTTCTTCGGTGGTATCGCTTCACTTTGCATCTTTAATCCTTCCTCCTTTAGTCGTCCTCCCGGGTCAAATTGACCCCGCGTCTTTTGACTGTTGCTTCTTCCCCTCCTCCCCTCTTTCTTTGCTCCCTCCTCCTTCCATCCTTCCTTCCTTCCTCCTTTCCTTCTTCCCTCCCTACTCCTTTCCTTCCTTCCATCCTTCCTTCCTTCCTTCCTTCCCTCCTTTCCTACTTCCGTCCCTACTCCTTTCCTTCCTTTCATCCTTCCTTCCTTCCTTCCTTCCTTCCTCCTTTCTTTCCTTCCTTCTTTCCTTCCTTCCTCCCTCCCTCAATTCATATTTTTGGGGGTTTTGGACAAAATGTCATTTAAAGGTCAGATTCAGACTGTTTTCTTACATTTTAGGAAAGTTTATTTATATATAAATTATATATTAATTTAATCACGTGTGAAGTTATTGCACTAAAACTTTTTTTAAAGGTACATGAAAACATTAAAATACAAATTAAAACTGAAACTTTTTCAAAGTTAATTTAACGTCATTAAACTTTAATTTGATCCTTTAATAACGAAACTTTTCTGCTGAGACGTTAAAGTGATGATGCAGCAGAAACTGTGTGTTTGTTCTGCTCTGATTGGCTCCCTGCTCCTCCTTTAACCACCTGTTATATCCACAGGGCACACACACACACACACACACACACACACACACACACACACACACACACCTGTTATATCTGCAGGGGGCTACAAAGAGCTAAATCTGGTTTCTGTTGCCTTTAATAGATCAGATTTAATAACTTGTTTCTCAGTCTGATTGTTTCACTTTACTTGAAATGACTTTACGACTTCATACAGTCCTCACTCCCAGTCACTCTGAGACCCAAACAACCGACCGAGTCATCGTCAATTAGCAGCAGGAATTACCTCATGAGCCGATGAATACCGTCGCGGGTGAAAAAAAAAAAGAATTTAAATTTTGACAGCCCCGGCCCAAAGACGTGTGTCGGCCCAGTACACCCAATGCCTGTCAGGGAGCCGCTATCAATGTGCGGGAGAGTTGGGATGTCTGTTATACACTGGTTCATATATTCATGTGCAAGACATAGCAGCGATAGGAGCGGGTCCTCCTCGTTGGCGGGACAGGTGTTGTGAATGAACCGGTGCCAAGCTTGAAAGAGCTCCTGTGTGTCGCTGAATGTGTGAAAGACGTCTTCTGCCTCCATTTATCTGTTCACTACAGTGTGTTGGATTCATGTTAGTGTGTATTTAAAGACATTTCAATTTGTGGAAAACATTGCGAGGGGGAATATAAAAGAAATGTCTCATCAACCAAAACTTTTGCGACCCCTCTGCAGTTCCTCCTGTTGAAGACCTCTGATTTACAGCGTATAGGAGGCATCTTAACTAACGCTAACTCAGATTCACCACAACTTCACCACCACAGACGGGTCGTAGCGGCTGTGGCAGTGGACCGATCACATGTCATGTTACATTAAAAGACGAACCCTTGCATTGATTGGCTGAGACTAAGTTTATATAAATAGTCATATTTTCTAGCTGTCGGTGCAGAAAGGATGGACTGCAGGTATTGATTGATGGGAGATGTTTAGATACGACTTGGTATTGATTAACTTCGGTCAATACCTTTAATGTATTGAGTACCGATATACAGCAGCCTTAATGACCTCCTACTCTCCTTGTAATGATGGTGGTCTACTGGTTAACCCTTTAACAGCCAGGAGAGCCACACTTATTCTTTATTTATTTATTTTGATGTTACATTTCCACCAGCAATTTAAAAAAATATCTTGTATTCTTTGGATTCAATGAGAGGCCATCGGGAGAGACGGGACAATTCCTGGTAGGCCGGCGAAGTGAATGAATACTCTGCAGACCGACTTCCTTCCCTTTACTGTCAAAAGTTGGTCAAAACTCAGTCATGCAATGTACGCAGGAGATACTGAGAAAACTACACGACTTATATATCAGTCCACAGTAATCCAAGATGTATTTATACTGTAACACTTTCTTACTGTGTATTTCTCAGTCATGCTCCAGTTCTTTCTCATCACTTCCAATTTTGCAACTTAAATCAACTCCTATTTCAGTATTCTACAACTTCCATGGTTGTATATTTAAAAAATTATATCTGCAATATATTGTGACGACCCTCAATAACCACCGAGACGTTAGCCGGTTTAGATGGCTCTTTATTGCTTTTAATACACAGGCTACTGTGGGCCGTAGCCAACGCAGAAAAAAACAAACTAGCAGAAAACTCTTTAGCCACATACGTGCTGCCGTCCTCTTCCACAGGCTTACAACAACAACAACCGCTGCAGCTAGCTGTACGTCTCACTCTAAGACGCATTCACGGACACTCCGGAAAAGCAGCACTTTACTGAACAGAACAGAACTGGCTTAAACACAAAATAACACAAACAGTAACATGCCCAGTTCGTTACAATATTATTTTCTTTGTTTGTGGAATGGAGCAAGGCCTGCTGGGAGAAAAGGGCTCGTCCAATGAACGAACAGTTTGCTAGGCATGGGATGATAACCGTGTTCAAGGTATACCGCGATTTGAAAAATCCACGATAACCGAAACCACCAAATTTTCTGTCATACCGTTCCTAAGGTATCAGCTGTTTGTTGTCTGGTCAAAGACAGAAAGTGCTGGGGGCGGGGGCGGGGGCGGGGGCGGGGGCGGGGGGGGGGGGGGTCCTGTTACACTTGGTGTCGGTCCGGGGGGGGGGGGGGGGGGTGGAAGTTGTGATCAGTGCTGGTCCGGGTGTTGTGGGGGTGCGATCGGTCTAATGAGTGGCAACACAGAGCTATAAGGACGCTTTGCTGAAACCAGTTAAATTGGAAACCAGTTGGGATATAACGCCGGGGCCAGTGGATTTCCTTCCTTCTTGCTCCTTTCCTTCCTTCTTCCTCCTTTCCTTCCTTGTTCCTCCCTCCTTTCCTTCTTCCTCCTTTCCTTCTTTCTTCCTCCTTATTATATAATGTTAACTCAACCTTGTTTTCTGTCTTGTCTGTGTGTCAGGATGTCTTCACAGCAGAGTGTAAGTTCAAGGAGTCGGTGTTCGAGAACTACTACGTCATCTACTCGTCCACGCTGTACCGGCAGCACGAGTCGGGCCGGGCCTGGTTCCTGGGCCTCAACAAGGACGGAGTCATCATGAAGGGAAACCGAGTGAAGAAAACCAAACCCTGCTCACACTTTGTCCCCAGACCCATCGAAGGTGAAACACCCACATACGAGTCTGTGTCAGAGTCAGATGTTTGGGATCGGGTATCGGTTTCAGGAGCAGGAAGTGTTGATCCAGGCGATAAACTAGACTCAAGATTCACCTTCCAACGACTCTGAAGGAGTTCGTTCAGACCGCAGAGAGTCGATCACTGCTCTGAATGAGTCACATGTACATCAGAGTTTATGTGAAGTCAGGTTTCAGTCCAAATGTGGCGCAAATTTAACAGAATATTCTAGAAAATCTGCAAAAGAAAAAGTGAATTAAAGCTTTTTATGTATGAATATTAAGACATAAAGTCTCTGTGCTGCAGGAGACATTGACGCTGAAAGGAAACACGTGCTTAAGATATATATTTTTAACCTTTTACTACTTTTTTTTAAAAGTTTGCTGCATATTCAGTCAGGTTTTTAAATGCATGAATTGATAAAAAAGTGCTTATTCATCATTTGTAATCCACATTTATGGGCATTTTTCAATTTGCATATAAAAACCTAAGTAGAGAAACTTGAAATATTACCCCCCCCCCCAAAAAAAAGAGTTTCAGCAACTGTGTGTGTAAAAATATAATCAGACTTTATGTTTATTATGAATCATGTGACTTAAATATCAGTGAAGAGCTGAAAACATGATATATGTGTGTGAATATATGAAATGAACTAATCATGTTTTACTTGACTCACGCTCCACAACTGGAGTAGAACTTTTTCTTTTGATGATTTTCCTGAATTTTGGTTGAAATGTGCTCAACATTTGGATGGAAACTGGCTGTAGTTAGTTTAGTTACCATTTAATGGAAGGAAGGAAGGAAGGAAGGAAGGAGGGAAGAGAGAGGAAAGAAAGAAAGTGAGAAGGAGGTAGGGAGGAAGGACAGAAGGAAGGAAGGAAGGGAGGAAAGAAGGAACAGTCAAAACAGACGGGGTCAATTTGACCCGGGAGGATGACAGGAAGGTTAAAGCATTTTTCTCCACTGTGATTTTTTAGCCTCGGTAGATCTCGACCAAGTGAAGAGCAGTTGCTATGGAGCAAGGGAAGGGAGGAAAGAAGGAACAGTCAAAACAGACAGGGTCAATTTGACCCGGGAGGACGACAGGAAGGTTAAAGCATTTTTCTCCACTGTGATTTTTTAGCCTCGGTAGATCTCGACCAAGTGAAGAGCAGTTGCTATGGAGCAAGGGAAGGGAGGAAAGAAGGAACAGTCAAAACAGACAGGGTCAATTTGACCCGGGAGGACGACAGGAAGGTTAAAGCATTTTTCTCCACTGTGATTTTTTAGCCTCGGTAGATCTCGACCAAGTGAAGAGCTGTTGCTATCGAGCCATCTGTAAAACAGTTGGGCCAATAAACAAACAGCAGGGGGTCCGCCGATATGGTGGTCTTAAAATTAATCATGACTGGACCCAAGAAGCAGCTCGTCTCAAAAGACATCTGAGAGGCTTTCATTGTTTAATTTAATCATTTCCATTTGGATATGAAGCTTGTAAGAGAGCAGAGGCTTATCGAGCCGAGCGCTAAAGAAGAAGCGATATGAATATTGAGTTTGTGTGGTTTATCAACGTGTCAGCAGTTGAAGGGTCAGAGCTCAGCAGGAGCTTCCTCTGAGGCTGAGGACAAACTGAAGCTCTAATATCACAGATGGAGGTTTAACAGGAAACATGAAGCTCCGTCTCTGCTTTCAGCCTCTTAACCCCCCCTCTCCTCCCCCCTTCCTCCCCCCCCCCCCCCTCCTCCCCATCACCATTTAAAAATATCTGTCAACTATCACCTTCCTCTCCTCCTCCTCCTCTTCCTCCCCATCCTTCGTCCTTCGTCCTTCAACCTTCAACTCCTTCACATTTCACTCCCATCTGCCTGCCTGCCTTCCTTCCTTCCTTCCTTCCTTCATGTCTATCCTTTCGTCCTTCCTTCCTCCTACTTCTTGTTCTTTCTTTCTCTTCTTCCTCCTTTATCTTTCTTTCTCCTCTTTCTTTCTTTCTTTCTTTCTTTCTTTCTTTCTTTCTTTCTAGGTGATGAAACCTTTAATATGTATCATTCTTTTGTGGTTACACCATTTGACATTTGCGGGACCATTCAGTCTTACTTTTGGTAAAAAATGGTACATTTTAACAAACCTGATGCTGATCCTTCCCCCTGTCTCCCCCCCTGTGTGCCCCCTCCCCCCCCCCCTCCCTTCAGTCTGTATGTATAAGGAGCCGTCGCTGCACGAGCTCGAGGAGAAGCTGCTGAAGTCCTCGCGGAGCCCGACGATGAACAGCGAGGGCCGGGCGGGGAACCTTGGCGACCAAGAGGAGGAGCAGCCGGAGGAAACCACAGAGCAGGACGGGTCATAGCCTGCAGCGCCCCCCGCAGGAGGAGGAGGAGGCGAACTCCCATTTTAACACTCCCTCTGTTCAGCAACAACAGCAACAACTACAACCACACCAACGACAACAACCGCCATGACGACGGCGACTACGACGAAAACAACGAAAAAAAGAAGCTAAAAAAAAAAAAAAAAAAAGACGGGGGAGGGGGAGGGGGGGTGTTATTGCTCGTGATGATGAAATATTTTAAATCTATCGGGGGGAGGGGGCGAGTGGAGAGGGGCTCATTTGAAAGTTGGAGAAAAAAAAATTCAGGACGTTGACGATGATGATTTACATTTTATGCAAAAAGCCCTGCTGAAACGGCGCCGGGAGGCTAGCACATCTACTCTTCATCGCCACATCATCATCATCATCGTAATCATCGTCATCGTCATTACGTCGTCGCTAAAAAGAACGACGAGATGTTTTCCGAGTCGAGCGAGCGCTGAGAACTCCGAAGCTTTAAGCCATGTAGAAAAACTTCACTTCCTTTTCATTTCTTCTTAACGAATGCAAAAACTTTCGCACTTTCGACACGCCGCGCTTCTTCTTCTTCTTCTACGACTTCTTCTTCTTCTTCTTCTTCGTGTTGTTCTGTCCAATCAGAAAGAAGAGTTTTCTGTTCAGCTTCCACATGTTTTTTTGGGGTTTTTTTCTTTTTTTTGTAGTTTTTTTTGTTGTTCTCGGGCTAGGGGGACTCACTTCCTGTTCTCGGGCTGGGGGGACTCACTTCCTGTTCTTGGACTGGGGGGACTCACTTCCTGTTCTCGGGCTGGGGGGACTCACTTCCTGTTCTTGGGCTGGGGGATTCACTTCCTGTTCTAGGGCTGGGGGGACTCACTTCCTGTTCTCAGGCTGGGAGACTCACTTCCTGTTCTCGGGCTAGGGGGACTCACTTCCTGTTCTTGGGCTAGGGGAATCACTTCCTGTTCTCGGGCTGGGGTGGCTCACTTCCTGTTCTCTGGCTAGGGGGACTCACTTCCTGCCGGTTTTGTTGCAGACACTGCCGATTAAAGATTCAGAGGACTGTTTCCCCCTTGGAGGAAGTCCGTCAGGTAATCTGCTTTTAATGTTTTCTGGTTTTCAGTCTGACAGTCGGACGGTTTGTTAAAAAAAAAGCAACCCAAAAACCCCAAAAACTCAGATTAATGCAGATTATTAGACACTGTGACAGGTTTTAATGTTTCTGACTGTTTACGACAAATCACACCAACTTCACATCTCAGCTGATCAGAGTCTAAATGATCAGAGTTTAGAGTCATATCCTCGCTTTCACTTCACTTCTTCTTCTCTATAAAACAAAATTAACCTGCATTCATAAATATTAACAAGCAATTTAAACTGTAGAGTCTAGAAGAACAACACAAAACCACCTTGAGATTAGGGCCGGTGGGCGATATGGACAAAATCAAATATCATGATATTCATAACCAAATACCTCAATATCAATATTGCAAATAATCATCATTAATGTGGAAGAGTCTTTATTGTAATCAAGCCTTGAAAACCACCAAAAGATGATATTTCGTAAAGAAGGAACAGTCAAAACAGACAGGGTCAATTTGACCCGGGAGGACGACACGAAGGTTAAATTCCTTTATAGGCCACCCATTGAAATAGTTGGAAGTTCAAAATGTCAACCCCACAGACTTATATATGACGTTATTGCTTTTCATTTACAAATCAAGCTCAATGAAGTTACCATATATGGTTCCTTGCCATAGAAAAACTCCACATGGTTCTCCAACCTCACTGAGAGGCATCGGGAGGCTATTCTGGATGTTTGCAGAAGTTACCAAATATAGTTATTGACCCGATAAACGGTTAAATCAGGCCAAGTAATGCCTGCAGGATTCAGGTGTGAAGAGACTCGATCACACTGATTGATTTTCAACCTTTTAAAAAACCAACAATTCATCAAAAGTCTGCAGGTCGAGAGGCAAAACTTAATATCTGCAAAGCCCTTTATGAGCTGCTGCTGCTTGTGAACGTCCTGCGAGCTGATATAACCGATGATAACTGATATTTTAACAGCTCAGAGCTTCTCTCGTGCAACAAAGCAGCCGTGTTACGTAACTTTAGACTCCTCAGCTGACACACATCAGACGTAGATGTTCAGCTGGGAAAGTCAAACACTGTGTACAAGATCAGCAGTGAACTTTCAACACTCGCATGGAAAGTTGCATAAGAGCGTCAGCGTGAGGACAACGGTTGGGTTAAACTATAATATTTATAATAATGTGACTAAATAGCTCAAGAACAAGATTATATTCTTAAAATCTTGTTTCCAAGGTAAAACAATTAGCCGACACTCAGATTTAAAGTAGTTTACTGGAGATCTCATCACATTTCTGTCGGCTGTGATGTCATAATTGTTGATAATATGAATTCCTTGTATTACAGACTTTAGTTACAGCATCATATTTCACAAAAACAATAAATTAGACTCAACAGAGACCCCAAAGAAGGTTCCTGAATGTTCAAGTCAATTTTTATAATAATAATAATGATAGGGTAACATTTTTGGATAGGGACAGCACTTATTGATGAACATCGATATTTAAACATCTCTGTAAATGTGCCGGATTATAGCAAAGCTGCTAATTTGCAGCCGTAGGACATCAGATCCAGACAGGATACAACAATGTAATAAAAAGTTCAGTCAGTGTTAAGTCCAGTTAGTGGCTTTTTTGATTAGATTACATACATACATGGGGCATTCCCTTATTGTGGAGGGAAGATTATTCCAGATGTAGAGAAGGAGTGGAGGAAGAGAGGAGGAAGTAGAGAAGGAGAGGAAAAAGAGAGGAGGATGTAGAGAAGGAGAGGAAGGAACAGAAGGAGAGGAGGAAGTACAGAAGGAGAGGAGGAAGAGAGGAGGACGTAGAGAAGGAGAGGAAGGAAGAGATGAGGAAGTAGAGAAGGAGAGGAGGAAGTAGATGCTCCCCACCCCACCCCCCCCAACAGATTTGTAGAGATGAAGTGAACCTGATGGAGGATTTAAAACCTGATCAGCTGAGATGTGAAACAAACTCTCCATATGATCTTTAAGAAACCGTCCCCCTGTCTCTGTCCTCGTGATGCGTTCAGGGTCTGATCACATGAAAAGTTTTGCTGAGGAGTTGCAGGCTGAAATATTGCATGATGTAATTTCCCAAAAAAAAAAAAAAAAGCGTTGCCGCCCCCGCAGTCGTTTGGGGGCTTTAAATGATTTATTGAGGTACTAACAGCTCTGTTGTGTAACTCTGATCCGGTCTGAGCAGGACTGAGCAGCGATGAGTCGACTCTGTTACCTGCCGCCACGTTAAAAGCTCTTCATGTCTGATCTGATACGACGGAGGGAGGATGTAAATGTGTTGGAAAATGGCACAGCATGTATTCAAGAGCATAAAACTCACAGCTGTATGTTTACTGTGTGTGTGTGTGGGGTGGGGGAGGGGAGAGGAAGGGAGGGGGGGCATGTTGCTTTTAAACATTTAACTTTTAGCACAACATGTTAATAAGAGTGTTAAAAATATATATATGTTATAATAATGTTGGGAAATGACAAGCCCCTCCCCCCCACTCCCCCTGAACCCCCAGTTTACGAGCCAATCATGCGAAAGAGGCGGGGTAATGATGATGTCATCAGCGGACCCCCCCCCCCCCCCATATCAGTCTCTCCAGCTTCATGATTGGTTCGTTTTCAGTTATCGATTTGCTTTTAATCTCAGTATTAATCCAGTAATATGTTGTTTGAGCTGTGATGAGATGAGATCAGATTTGGGTTTTTTTTTTTTTTTTTAATAACTGATTGTACTTCCTGGTTATTGGATATTTGATTATCAGCCATCATGCCAAAAAACAGATGTTTTAACGGCTGCATATGTCTATAATGTAACTGAAACGTGTCTCCTGTCGCTGTAGTGACGACAGACAGGCGAGACAGGTGAATGTAGACCCGACTTCTTATTAGTGGTGATGCATTTAAGGAACCTGGGAATTTGGGACGTTCTCAGCGTTTAAAGTGCAGCCAGAGAGGACGATGATGTCATGTTAAAAACTGAAAATCAAATACAGGCTTAAACATTGTTATTTGCCTTTAAACCCAAACCTCAAACATGCAGCACAAGTATTCAAGTTTTATTAGTATTCAAGAGTTACGAGCAGCAGAGTCATCACGGGGGGCATTCGTTTGCGATACAGCATCATGTGACAAGGATTAATCAATCAGTCCCACATACTATTGGCTAAGTTCAGTGATACGATTTTTAATGTTTTTTTTTATGGGTTAATCCCGGACGAGCCCCCAAATATTAACAGTAACAATTTTTGGGATTAACATATCAGAAAAACAAGAAGTCAACTAAATTATAAGAATGAAACCAATGATTAATTCACAATTTTGATAAAGATAATCTACAACTTTGTCACGGGGGGCATTCGTTTGTAATACAGCATCAAGTGACAAGAATGAATCCCTCATACTATTGGCTAAATTCAGTGATACGATTTTTAATGGTTTTTTTATGGGTCCATCCCGGACGAGCCCCCAAAAATGAACAGTAACAGTTTTTTGGGGGGCTCATCTGGGATTAACTCATCAAAAAACAAGAAGACGACTAAAGTATAAGGATGAAACCAATGATTAATTCACAACTTTGATATAAAGATCATCTACAACTTGGCCAATTGAAACTTTGGGTTCTTCACAGCGGAGTCAAAAATACACTCAGGCAGAGTTCAAAGCAATATTAGATTTACTATTTAGATTAGATTTAAATAAACCATCACAATTAAATCACAATTAACAAAATAAAAGGAAGCTGATAAATAAGACTATTCTCGACTACTCAAACTTCAGAATTGACTTCAGTAGTTTTTAAGGTATGACATCATCGTCCTCTCCTCTCCTCGCCACAGCTCCCGGTCTGTGTGCTGTCGTTTACCCACAATGCCTCTTGCTCAGCGGTGCGTTCGGGTGCAGGTTGATGGGAGGATTTTTTTGGTGACACGTTGAACACTGCCCTGCCTCGTTTAGATGAACAGCACTGCCGGGCCAAAAACTTAAGTAATCTTTCTTCTTCTTCTTGTCTTACTCGAACCCTTTACTCCTTTACTCAGACGTCACCGATCGGGTTTCCCTCCAAAAAAACCCCATCTTTTTCTTTTTTTTAAACATACTCTCCACTTCCTGTGTGTTATCAGGCATATTTTATACTTCAGAATAAAACTAACCCATCTGTCCTCCTCTACTAGTTCTATCACTGCCTTCCTTTTGTAGAGCTGACGTATGGAAGGTCATTTGTGCCAGAATTTTGACTTTTTCAAAACTCTGAAAGTTCCTCGTTCATATTCGTCAAGTTTTCGGTGAGTCGGATATCTCATCAGTCTGCAGAAAACTTAACATTTTATAAATACAGCTATAATGCGAATTTAGCATTTTTGACACATAGCAAGTGCGACATAATTCATTTCATAGATTTCATCGTCTATAAACCATTTTGTGCTCCAGAAAATATGTCATAAACACTTTTAATCACTTTATTGGCAGTATTTTGAGCCTCAGACCTGAATTATACACGATTCATGAATTTTACATGAGAAAAGTCTGACACCTGAAATAAGTTAAATACAGTGTTGAATGTTTCCTCACCATGTTTTTAAACAATCTAAAACCAATCACAAATTAAAATAAAACAAAAGATTGATAGTAATTTGACTGGAAAGTGATAATTAAGATTTTAATTATGCAGCCCCTACGCCAATGGAGAGAGTAGACAGGAGTCCAGGATGTCTTGTATTGAAAAGGTTTATATACTTGGCCAAGGAGAAGTGAATGAATGATCAGTACACGTTATGTTCTGATGCTTCCTTCAATTCTGAAGTTTCTCTCCTCCAGGGAAAGACTTTAAACCACACAGATAGACTTTAAACCACACAGATAGACTTTAAACCACACAAATAGACTTTAAACCTCACAGATAGACTTTAAACCACACAGACTTTAAACTACACAGACAGACTTTAAACCACACAGATAGATTTTAAACCACACAGATAATGTGTGAGCCATGCCCAAATATGGGTAGATCCAACACATCTACAATATACAGAATTTAGTCTACTGGTCTATAGACAAAACATTGCTTAGACCTCACTCAGGACCTTTGTCCTCCATCCAACACTATATCAAACCTCTGACTCCAGTTGCCTCTACCCCATTCAGGGAAAACAGTCAAACACATATCTGACCTCGGTCACTATCAGAATAATGCCTCCTGTTTTCCCCAAAAGGAGCAGACTCACTCCTTACCACTATCTCAAGGGGAGTCAGTGTCTAAACCTATCATTTGGTGAGGCCTTGCTATGACCGCAAAGCCTAGTTTGACCCGGTGCATATTAATGATGGAAAATTCCCTAACAGATAACTTTTTGCAGGAGAATGAACTTTTCATTGCAGTAGAGATAAAAACAGGTTTTAGCCGCTAATTGATTTTTCTCACTGAGAGTAACGCCCTGATTACATTCACACCTGGAAGCTGCTCAGTTCAACCACAGTCTGATCTGCCGCCACACAGATTCATCCTGCCGGTCTCAAGCTCCCTTCCACAACCTTTCGGCCACCACTGCCCAGTTATCGCTTAACGAGGAAAATGAAAATGATTGAGCCGAATCTGCAGACGGATGATGAGTTCGGTGTTTGAATGCAGATTTAAAGAGATTAAATTTGTGATTTTTTTGGGGGGGAAACTCGGTCGCCTCCCATCAGCCGGCATCAGCTGACACAGGAAGCTCGTAGTCACGCAGACGCAGGAAGAATAATATTTGCATGTGTGGAGAAAAAGATTATTTCTCCTGAATTGTGATGCATGCTCTGTGCATACATGCCATTATGAGCTCAGTTAAAAGTGAGGATGAAAGAGGGGGGAGGTGGGTGGGGGGGTGGCCCGGGTATTTTTTTTTTAATTGTTTATTTCACATTATTTCACTTTATTTTGGTAAAATGTGGACTGACAGACTGATGGAGGGGAAATGAACGACCCGATCACAATCCACACCGTACTGCCTCGGAGAAAGTCTTCCAGTTGAGGTTTTTGGGGGGTCGCACTGCGGGGATTTATAGAGACAGAACTGAAACTTCACTGTTTTCTCTTCTGGTCCAAAAGGACGCTGAATGTTTGTGACGAGCGAATGCTCTCCTGTTCCTGTTCCTGTTCGGGTTCCTGTTCCTGTTCCTGTTTCTGTTCCTGTTCCTGTTCGGGTTCCTGTTCCTGTTCCTGTTTCTGTTTCTGTTCGGGTTCCAGTTCCTGTTCCTGTTCCAGTTCCCATTCCCGTTTCCTGTTTCTGTTCCTGTTCCTGTTCAGGTTCCTGTTCCCGTTCCTCTTCCTGTTTCTGTTCCTGTTCCTGTTTCTGTTCCCCTTCCCATTTCCTGTTCCTGTTCCCGGTCCCATTCTCGTTTCTGTTCCTGTTCCTGTTTCCGTTCCTGTTCCTGTTTCTCTTCCCGTTCCTCTTCCTGTTCCAGTTCCCATTCCCTGTTTCTGTTCCTGTTCCTGTTTCAGTTCCTGTTCCTCTTCCTGTTTCCTGTTCCTGTTCCTGTTCTGTTAGCTTCAACACACCAAAACACTCGACAGGAATGTTCTAACACTAGTGTCCTTTCTATCAGGTCTACTTCTAGAGCTGCTTCACACATTTAAACACAGTATCAGGACTTAAAAATCGATATATATGTGTTTGAACTTGTTTCTATGGAAGACTGTAAGTGCCATAATTATTTTAGAAAAGTCACAATTTACCTCCCAGCTCACTGTTAAAGCTCCTTAAATTGGCTCCTTAATGATAATTTCTCAGGCTGATGAAATGAAACTGAAAAATGAATCATGTTTAAATTTAGGCATCCTGCAAATTGAACTATTTATTCACTATTATTTATTATATTTGTAATCAGTGCATCATTTTTCTTTTGTTTTTATCCCTGTAGCTACATTTGAAAGTTGGATTTTGATGAACCCCCGACAGCAATAAGTTCAAAAAAAGGGAACAAAAGTGAATAGCATAAAAAAAAAGAAACGATTAAAATCAGAAGTGAGCTAAAGGGAAAATATAAAATCATAAAGTGTCTTTAATGTCAGATGACCGTCAATCACAGTGTGTGGATCAAACCTACGAGCACACATTAATAAATAAAGCAATATTTACTGATGTGATCAATTTAATCACATTCCTGTCTGAATCATATTTACATATTAGCAATATCGGGGCTCAAATATACGATTTTGAACAAAAGAACAGCCGGATCACGCCAAAATGAGAGTGATAAACCCGCCGATCTCCTACAGGATAACATCGTTTTGCAAAGGCCAATGCCAACAGCTCCATCTAGTGGCCGTACCGATTATGACACCTGTTGTGGTGTTTGCTGTTGCCATGACAACGAAGCAGAAGTTGCCACGTTTCGAGTGATCTTACCAAAATCCTCAACCCTCCTGGTATAGTTTCATTTAACCAAGCTTTCCAATAATATGTTTAAAACTTGTGATAATAAATTAAAATGATGTTGGATAAAAAGATAATTGGTAATTTAACCTCGTGCTTTATAAACAGTCAAACCAAACTAGTTCAGTTTTTTGGGGGTTAACCAGGTGGGGCTATTTTTAGTCCCTAACTCTAACTAGACCTTAACCACACCATAAAATAACAGTGATGTTTGACAGTTTTTAAAAAAGCACAGACCTGCTGATTACTGCTGATAGAGGCACCAAATTAAAACATTGATGTATTGATTTTGATCATGTTAAAATAACATAATCAAACATATAGGCAGCAGAACATAACTAAATAAAAATGAAAACCATTCAGTATTTAAAAAGGAAGAAACTTTTTCTAGTCCTACCCGCTTTATTTTAAACCTCTAACAAATCAAATCAAAGCCAATTAAACAATAAAAAACACCTAAAATACAGTGTCACGTTTTGCCAACAGCTCCATCTAGTGGCCGTACTGATTATGACACCTGTTGTGGTGTTTGCTGTTGCCATGACAACGAAGCAGAAGTTGCCGCGTTTGGAGTGATCTTACCCAAATCCTTAAATAAATACATAAATAATTAAATAAATACATTAAATTAAATACACGCATGTACCTTTCATGCCTAGACAAGGAGACCGGCGGGTGTTTTATAGGTTTTTGGCGTGATACAGTGTTGATTTCTGTAAATATATATAAAAGTGGAGAAAAGATTTGTCGTTGAAAATAAATGTGAGAATGTTTTCTGTACACAAATGTTCACTAAAGCACCTCTTCTCTGTTTGTCTGTGTGGAAGCTCACTGCTGATTCATTTGAGCACAAACGTTATTTAAACATTCTCATTTTTAATTTTTTTTGTACAAATCTTTTCTCCGCACATGCTCAAAATCTTAATTATTTGACCCCCATAATCAAAGCTCACCTGGTGCTGCGTTCACATCCTGTAGGAAAACAGAACATCCTGATTGGAAAGACTTTTTACAGCACAAACTGGAGCCGATTAAAACTCCTGAATGTGTGTTTTATTGTTTTTTTAAGGTTTATTTGCCGCCTGCAGCATCAGTGTGGAAACCAGGGGTGTCAAACATGCGGCCCGTGGGCCAGATCCGGCCCGCCAAGGGGTCCAATCCGGCCCACTTTCCTTATTCCTCCCTACCTTGCAAATTCTCTTCCTTCCTTTCTGTCTTCTTTTTTTCCTTCCTTCTTTCCTTATATCTGTCCTTCCTTCCTTCCTTCTTTCCTTCCTTCCTTTCTTCTTTTTCTTCCTTCTTTTCTTCCTTCCTGCCTTTCATTCCTGTCTTCTCTTTCTTCTCCTCCTTCTTTTCCTTCCTTCCTTCCTTCCTTTCTGTCTTCCTTCAGTCCTTCCTTCTTTCCTTATATCTGTCCTTCCTTCCTTCCTTTGTTCAAGTCTTCTTTCTTCCTTCCTTCCTTCCTTCTTTCAAGTCTTCTTTCTTCCTTCCTTCCTTCCTTCCTTCTTTCAAGTCCTCTTTCTTCCTTCCTTCCTTCTTTCCTTCCTTCCTTTCTTCTTTTTCTTCCTTCCTGTCTTTCATTCCTGTCTTCTCTTCCTTCTCCTCCTTCTTTTCCTTCCTTCCTTCCTTCCTTTCTGTCTTCCTTTTCTGCCTTCCTTCCTTCCTTATATCTGTCCTTCCTTCCTTCCTTCTTTCCTTCCTTCTCCTCCTTCTTTTCCTTCATTCCTTCCTTCCTTTCTGTTTTCTCTTTCTTCCTTCCTTCCTTCCTTCCTTCCTTCCTTCCTTCCTTCCTTCCTTCCTTCCTTCTTTCTTTCCTTCTTTTTAATGATCCAGCCCACCTGAGATTTAAATTAGTCAGTATGTGGCCCTTGAATGAAAATGGATTTGACCCCCCTGGTATAAACTCAGAAGTAGAAGGTGTAGAAAGGACACTCTCCAGTTAAAAGTCTGTGATTTTTTAAAAGGGAACAGTCGGTTGACTCAGAGGCGTCAAAAGTCAAAAAAAAAGAAAAAGAAAAAAAGCTTCGAATATTTCCGATAAGTTTCTGTAAATACTCAAAAAACATTCTCACAGTATTTCCGAACATTTTCCATCACGAACCATCAAGATAAATCTCTTCTGGATGCCTTTGTGTCGACCTGCTGAACTCTTCTTGTGACTTCTTTATCCCAAAAAAAAAAAAAAAAAACAACCTAAGAGACTCGACCTGTCGCATCGGGGGAACGTCGCAACACTGCCGACGTCCGCTGGCGCTAAACGATGATGTCATAATCAAGCGACAGAGGCCCCCTGGTGGTTTGGTCGGCAGCGGGATGACGAACTGTCGCCATGTTGTGAAAACAAAAAAAAGTCTATTTTTGTTTTTTGTTGGGTTTTTTTGTCTTTGAAGCTTGAAATCTTTGTTCTTCTTTGTGTTTGCTGATGTTTGCACCTTTTTCTGAGACACCGTCATAGAAACGCATCGTATATTAGAAAAAAAAAATTCATCGCAAATACGCAGCAGGATGAAAAAGATTATTGAAAAATTAAAAATAAATAAAAAAGAACGATATAAAAGATTTTTAGTGTCTGTCGTGTTTTCTTTTTTTTGATTCCTTGATTGTGTTTTTGTGTCAGAAACTCTCACTGCTGAATGTTTTAACGCTAGCTAGCAAATCACTGAAGCTTATTAACCCTCCTGTTGTGTTCGAGTCAAGGAAGGAAGGGAGGAAGGGAGTAAAGGAAAGAAGGCAGGGAGAGAGGAAGGAAGGAAGACAGAAGGAAAGGAGGGAGGAAGGAGGGAAGGAAGAAGGAAGGTAGGAGGGAGGAAGGAAAGGAGGGAGGGAAGGAAGGAAGGAAGGAAGGAAGGAAGGAAGGAAGGAAAGAAGGAAGGAAAGAAAGAGAGAAGGAGGTAAGGAAGGAAAGGAGGAAGGAAAGCAGGAAGGAGGGAAGGAAGGAGAGAGAAAGAAAGGAACGACAGAAGGAAGAAAGGGGGATGGAGGATGGAAGGAAGGATGGAGGAAAGAAGTAAGTAAGGAAGGAAGGTAGGAGGGAGAGAGGAAAGAAGGTAGGAGGGAGGGAGGAAAGAAGGAAGGAAGGAAAGAAGGACAGAGGAAAGAAGGAAGGAAGGAAAGAAGGTAGGAGGGAGAAAATTAAGTCATTATCAGTATAAGTCCACTTAAATACACTGTAGGTGAATATTTATCATTCTTTTGGGGGTTACACCATTTGACATTTGTGAAATTACAAATTAGAAGTTCAATTCAGTCAATAAATGAAGTAGAATATATCAGCTGCTGTCACATCCTGTTGTGGCTGGTGTTTTATTTTGAAGTTATTCTCCCTTTGTGTATTTTGTTAGTTTTACTTCCTGTGTTTCCTCTGCCTTGGTTGATTGCCTCATGTGTTCCACCTGTCTTGTTCCTCTCAGTCTTTGTCCGACTCTCTGTGTTTTGTTCTGTATTGCTTTGCCTCCTATCCGCCTGTTATTTTGCCAGTGTCATTCGGCCTTGTGTTTTCCTGTTGAGCCCCCCCCCCCCCCCCCCCCCGCCCCCCGAGACTGTCTGCTTTCTGGGTCCACCTGCTACGCTACCATGACAGCTAAGTAAGTATCTTAGTTAAAAGTTAGTAGATAACTCGTATTTGCAACATTTAAAGATATCGATGTTCTGCATGCAACACGTAGTGCAGGCAGGATTAAGACCTCATGGTGCTTTATTTCTTATTGATTTCTGCACTTTTAAGGACTGCATCTCAATTTGGTCAATGACAATAAAGACATTCTGTGTTTTAACTGGAGGGAACTTTGACAGAAAACCTACAAACATGTAGATCAATCAATCAATCAATCAATCTTTATAAAGCGCCAAATCACAACAGAGTTTTACACATAGAGCAGGTTCTAAACCGAACTCTTCAGGTTTTAACTTTAAAGAGACCCAACATTCCCACATGAGACACAGTGGAGAGAAAAAACTCCCTTTTAACAGGAAGAACCCTCAGAACCAGGAAGGAGAGGAGAGAGAGGAGGGAGAGGAGAGAGAGGAAGGAGAAGAGAGGAGAGAGAGGAAGGATAGGAGAGAGAGGAGAGAGAGGAGAGAGAGGAGGGAGAGGAAGGATAGGAGAGAGAGGAAGGAGAGGAGAGAGAGGAAGGATAGGAGAGAGAGGAAGAGGAGGGAGAGGAGAGGAGAGAGAGAGAGGAGAGAGGGAGGAGAGAGGGAGGAGAGAGGAGAGAGGAAGGAGAGGAGAGAGAGAGGAAGGAGAGGAAGAGGAGAAGAGAGGAAGGAGAGTAGAGGGGAGGGGAGGGAGGAGAGAGAGAGGAGAGAGAGAGGAGAGAGAGGAAGGAGAGGAGAGAGAGAGGAAGGAGAGGAGGAAGAGGAGGAAGGAGAGGAGAGAGAGGAAGGAGAGAGGAAGGAGAGAAGCACAATGAAAGTCAACAATGAAGCCTGACTTTACAGGACATAGAATAATAAATCTAACAACTCTTTCATTTAAAGGTAGCAGTGTGTAGCGTCTAATATCATGACAGCCCCCTCCCACCACCAGGCTTTACTGTGCTGCTGTTCATTTTCTCTCCACACAGATAAACCTGAGATATTTAAAAAGCAGAGTGTTGAACTGGAGAAACGTTGTGCTTTATTAACAGTTTCTTTTTTCTTGTAGTTAACTGTCAGTATGAATGTTAGAACTTAAACAATACTCTCCTCCACTCAGCATACAGGAGAACATATAAAACACTGATATATGTTAAATATTTCAGAGCGTGCTCAGCATGATCTCGTACACAGACAGATGGTTTTAGTGGTTTAAGAGCTCGCTGTTCTTCCTGAAGCTCGCTGACGGACTAAAAGCGTCTCTGAGTATAAATAGATCCAAACACTCAGAGAAACCACGATGATGTCCTGATGCCTTAAAAGCTGCTCGACTTCATCCAAGTTTAACCACAAGACACAAACAACAACTACAACTATACTGAACTACACCCAGACATATATAATAATAAACCACTACTATGTACTGCAGTACTGTAATACTACATACTACATCACTCATAATACTGCAGTACTTTTACTTTTAGCTGTAAAGTTCAATGTTGAGCAGCTTTTAACTGAGACTTTACTGTAAATGAGGAAACACAGTTGTTTCCTTCCTTCAGATCTACAGTTTGTGGGTGGATGTAACCAGCATGTGACGTAGCACAGAGCTGTCAGGCTGCAGAACCACGGAAGTTCAGTATCAGGAAGTGAAGCTCAGTCAGTTGTTGCCTCTGAGAGCTGAAATGGCGCAGAGAGATCAGCTGGACCGAGAAACACTCAGCTGTTCGATCTGTCTGGATCTACTGAAGGATCCGGTGACTACTACCTGTGGACACAGCTACTGTATGAGCTGTATTAAAGGATTCTGGGATGGAGAGGATCAGAGGAAGCTCTACAGCTGCCCTCAGTGCAGAGAGGCCTTCACACCGAGGCCTGTCCTGAAGAAAAACACCATGTTAGCAGCTTTAGTGGAGCAGCTGAAGAAGACTGGACTCCAAACTGCTCCTGCTGATCACTGCTATGCTGGACCTGAAGATGTGGCCTGTGATGTCTGCACTGGGAGGAAGCTGAAAGCCTTCAAGTCCTGTCTGGTGTGTCTGGCCTCTTACTGTGAGAATCACCTCCAGTCTCACTATGAATCACCTACATTTAAAAAACACAAGCTGGTGGAGCCCTCCAAGAAGCTCCAGGAGAACATCTGCTCTCGTCATGATGAGGTGATGAAGATATTCTGCCGTACAGATAAGAAGAGTATCTGTTATCTGTGCACTATGGATGATCATAAAGGCCACGACACAGTCCCAGCTGCAGCAGAAAGGACTGAGAGGCAGAGAGAGCTCGAGGTGAGTCGACTAAACATCCAGCAGAGAATCCAGGACAGAGAGAAAGATGTGAAGCTGCTTCAACAGGAGGTGGAGGCCGTCAGTCGCTCTGCTGATAAAGCAGTGGAGGACAGTGAGAAGATCTTCACTCAGCTGATCCGTCTTCTCCAGAAAAGAAGCTCTGATGTGAAGCAGCAGATCAGATCCCAGCAGGAAACTGAAGTGAGTGGAGTCAAAGAGCTTCAGGAGAAGCTGCAGCAGGAGATCACTGAGCTGAAGAGGAAAGACGCTGAACTGAAGCAGCTCTCACACACAGAGGATCACAACCAGTTTCTACACAACTACCCCTCAGTGTCACAACTCAGTGAACCTACAGACTCATCCAGCATCAATATCCGTCCTCTCAGATACTTTGAGGATGTGACAGCAGCTGTGTCAGAGCTCAGAGATAAACTACAGGACATCCTGAGGGACGAATGGACAAATATCTCACTGGCAGTGACTGAAGTGGACGTTTTACTGCCACAACCACCCAAGACCAGAGCTGAGTTCTTAAAATATTCATGTGAAATCACTCTGGATCCAAACACAGTAAACACAAAGCTGTTATTATCTGATGAGAACAGAAAAGTAGAATGGAAGAGTCAACATCAGTCTTATTCTAGTCACACAGACAGATTCACTTATCATTATCAGGTCCTGAGTAGAGAGAGTCTGACTGGACGTTGTTACTGGGAGGTGGAGAGGAGAGGAGAATGGGGAGTTGATGTAGCAGTCACATACAAGAATATCAGCAGAGCAGGAAGTGAATCTGTATTTGGACGTAATGACAAATCTTGGTCTTTAGATTGTGACTTTAACAGTTATGAATTTTGCTTCAACAACATTAAAACTCCCGTCTCAGGTCCTGGTTCCTCCAGAGTCGGAGTGTACCTGGATCACAGAGCAGGTATTCTGTCCTTCTACAGCGTCTCTGAAACCATGACTCTCCTCCACAGAGTCCAGACCACATTCACTCAGCCTCTCTATGCTGGACTTAGGGTTTGTTATGAATCCACAGCTGAGTTGTGTAAAGTGAAATAGACAGAAGTCATTTCAGCCTTCATGTGTCAGATGTTGTAATTCTTCATGTTTTTGTCTCCATGTTTCTGAGCCGCTCAGAGATCAGTTGTCAATCACTTTTTCTTAATTCATTTGTTCTGTTCTGGATCTACCATGCGTTGCCCAGCGGCCCTCTGTGATGATATTTTTTTTCTGTCTTTTTTTCCCATTTTGGTCGGGCTCCACAGAAATAGACACTCTCTTGAGATTCATAAAGAAATGTTCAATCAAACTGTAATGATCATGATAATAATCATTAATGATGTTCTTGTACATAGCTGACATTCTGGGTTACACTAACTGACTGTGTGGATGAAATCAATCTGAACATGAAATCATTGATCACACTTTACTGATTGGATGTGTCGACAATCTGAAGCTTCAATAATCAATAAACACCATTTTATCAACAGTGATCAAAGTGTTTTCTTCTCATTCAAAGCTTGTGTACTTTTACTGTAATACTGCATACTACATCACTATAATACTGCAGTACTTTTACTGTAATACTGCATACTACATCACTATAATACTGCAGTACTTTTACTGTAATACTGCATACTACATCACTATAATACTGCAGTACTTTTACTGTAATACTGCATACTACATCACTATAATACTGCAGTACTTTTACTGTAATACTGCATACTACATCACTATAATACTGCAGTACTTTTACTGTAATACTGCATACTACATCACTATAATACTGCAGTACTTTTACTGTAATACTGCATACTGCATCACTATAATACTGCAGTACTTTTACTGTAATACTGCATACTGCATCACTATAATACTACAGTACTTTTACTGTAATACTGCATATTACATCACTCATAATACTGCAGTACTTTTACTGTAATACTGCATACTACATCACTCATAATACTGCAGTACTTTTACTGTAATACTGCATACTACATCACTATAATACTGCAGCTACCCAGTTGAATTGCAGGAATAAAAGTAGTTTTTAGGTAGAATGAACCTTTAAAGCTCTAAGTAGTTATACAGATAGTAATATTTGGGTGGAATTAAACTTTAAAATCAGGATCCTCAAACTGCAGCTCACACAAGACAACTAAATATAAGCTGTTTATGATCTTTCAGACTCTACAACACCTGAACATGCTGTAGTTTCTTCATCACTACTCACCATATATTTATAGTTTCTACATTACAAACTGTGTATCATGTGTAATATTATATTTATATTCTGGTCACTTTACTTCTAGCACTTGTACTCGTTTATTTATTGTATATATTTAAGGGTTTCTGTTTGTTGTGGATGTTCATTTTATTTTCGGTACTGTATATTACACATCTTTTTGCTTCTGTTACAAGTGAACTTCTCCCTTTCTCCCTTCTCACTCGCCTTTTCTCTCCCTTTTTCCCTCTCACTCGTCTTTTTATCTCCCTTTCTCCCTCTCACTCGTCTTTTTCTCTCCCTTTCTCCCGCTCACCCGTCTTACTCTCAACTTTCTATCGCTTTCTTTTTCTTCCTTCCGTCTTTTTACCTCTTTCTAACTCTTTCATCTGTTCGCGCTGCAGACTCACAGTGTTTACCGCCTTCAATGCCCAGACGTGATTGGCTTAGCGGTATCACGTGGGACGGCTTAACTCGCGTGTAATTGGTCAGTGTGTTTCCTCACCCGCTAAACCATTACCGTAAAGACTAGAGAAGCTGCGCCGGGTTAAAATCATAGACTGTATATGTTAAAATAGAAGCGAAAACCAATCATAACCTTCTGTTTGGAGGATTTAATAACTAATAATTCTCATAATTTGGTAGTTTCGTAATAACATGAACATTGAGACTTTTATTTTGACAGCAGACTTCTCCCACAGTAACTGTATAATATCTTCTTTCACTTCTTTATTCATCAACTATCAGGTGGCATCTCTCTAGCTGATGATCAGTGTTATTCTGGTCATAGTCTTTACTTTGCTGGGTTCTGTTGTTACATTACAGCTCTTAACAAAGGACTTTTCTTTACTTTCTTGTTTTATTTTACATTTCAAATTCTTTTCAAAACATTAAATTAGATATAATACTGTCTGATCAATCACTATCAATCAATGGATATTATAAACAATAAGGTTTTCACTAAAATATGAAATATAACCACCAATGATCAAAATAACTAACAGTTTTCATTGTGATATAATTTACAGTAGAGATCGTAGTTGCATATAAGTCTATAAAAAACCTACGCCCCCCCCTCCGGTCTGTCTGGTTCATCAACCAATAAGTCAGATAAAGTGACACTAACATTCAGCAGCAGGGGGCGCAAATGTGATATAATTTGTTTGCCAACAACTGAAATAAACACTAACAAAGAAGAGTGAATGATTAGTAGCAGTAAATAATAACAAGCAGAAAGGTGGATGAGAAAAGTTAAAAGAAAAGAAAGTCAGGTCTCTCCAGACTGATGCATCAAAATGTAAAAAGCAGTACTAACAGCAGCAGCAGTATAATAATAATAATAATAATAATAATAATATAGTCCTAGACGTCAGCAGAAGTGTTGAGGAGCAGGTAGAAGATCATCTACAGGCTGGATGATGAGAGACAGAAGACAGAGGTGAGTGTTGGAGCCATAATATCATTTTTTGTTTCTTCTTTTATTTTTGTTTCTATTTTTGGTTTCTTTATTATACTGAGGGTCATTTCTGACGTTTCTTGTATTTGAGTGGTTGGTGCAGCACCGGAAATGCATATAGGTAACCCCAGGTAATGAGCACGGTGTGTGAAGGGGAGGGCCGTGTCAGTGTGGTAGCATGACGTCTCATTTCCTGTTGAATGAATGAATGACGAAGGAAACTGATGAATGGAAAACTTACCTGTGATGTCATGGATTCAAAAGTTATACCTGTGCTCAGAGAGAAAATTAATTGAATGAGAATAAATGGGTCACCGCACTCAAAGATAGACACCGTATTGGACATGGTTTTTATTGTTGCCCAGAACACGCGTCTGAAAAAGTTCTCCCTGTTCACCCCTCAGAGACCAAATGTCTGGATTGAAAGACTCTACAGTGAGTAACAAACATGTATTCATGTTACTATAGATCTCTGATAGTCTCTGACAGCAGGACCTGAAGCCTTTAAATAACATCACATTCATATGTTTTAATTCATTTTTAATTCATTTTGTCAGAAGGTCCAATAAACACTTTGGATTTTTCTGGCAGTCATTTGAACGACAACAAAATGACGTCATAATTATTTCAGAACGTCCGGTTGGAGTCTGCTCCACGTGCTCCGCCTGTAATTACGCGCTGACGTCACTAGGGGGTGACATCACACCGAGGCTGAGGAGAGAGAGAATATATGTTAATAATCCATAGTCATATTTAATCAGATTATAAGTTTAAATGATGAACCTGAGACAGTGAAACGTAAATCTGAACACTAGAAAAGTTTAGACGTCACTTTTAAACTGTTTTTATTAATTAAACTTGAACAGAGTCACACTGCTGGACAATCATCTTTCATCTCAAATATACATCATTTAATAAGCAGGAAATAAAAAATTCTCAATTATAGCCTCTTATAGCCTAATACTGCATACTACATCACTATAATACTGCAGTACTTTTACTGTAATACTGCATACTACATCACTATAATACTGCAGTACTTTTACTGTAATACTGCATACTACATCACTCATAATACTGCAGTACTTTTACTGTAACTGAGTATTTGTACATAGCAGTAAAGTTAAATGTTGAGCAGCTTTTAACTGAGACTTTACTGTAAATGAGGAAACAGTTGTTTCCTTACCTCAGATCTACGGTACGCGTCACAGAGCTGTCAGGCTGCAGAAACGCGGAAGTTTATTATCAGGAAGTGAAGCTCAGACAGTCGTTGCCTCTGAGAGCTGAAATGGCGCAGAGAGATGAGCTGGACCGAGAATCCTTCTCCTGTGTGATCTGTCTGGATCTACTGAAGGATCCGGTGACTACTACCTGTGGACACAGCTACTGTATGAGCTGTATTAAAGGATTCTGGGATGGAGAGGATCAGAGGAAGATCTACAGCTGCCCTCAGTGCAGAGAGGCCTTCACACCGAGGCCTGTCCTGAAGAAAAACACCATGTTAGCAGCTTTAGTGGAGCAGCTGAAGAAGACTGGACTCCAAGCTGCTCCTGCTGATCACTGCTATGCTGGACCTGAAGATGTGGCCTGTGATGTCTGCACTGGGAGGAAGCTGAAAGCCTTCAAGTCCTGTCTGGTGTGTCTGGCCTCTTACTGTGAGAATCACCTCCAGTCTCACTATGAATCACCTACATTTAAAAAACACAAGCTGGTGGAGCCCTCCAAGAAGCTCCAGGAGAACATCTGCTCTCGTCATGATGAGGTGATGAAGATATTCTGCCGTACTGATAAGAAGAGTATCTGTTATCTGTGCACTATGGATGAACATAAAGGCCACGACACAGTCCCAGCTGCAGCAGAAAGGACTGAGAGGCAGAGAGAGCTCGAGGTGAGTCGACTAAACATCCAGCAGAGAATCCAGGACAGAGAGAAAGATGTGAAGCTGCTTCAACAGGAGGTGGAGGCCGTCAGTCACTCTGCTGATAAAGCAGTGGAGGACAGTGAGAAGATCTTCATTCAGCTGATCCGTCTCCTCCAGGAAAGAAGCTCTGATGTGAAGCAGCAGATCAGATCCCAGCAGGAAACTGAAGTGAGTGGAGTCAAAGAGCTTCTGGAGAAGCTGCAGCAGGAGATCACTGGGCTGAAGAGGAAAGACGCTGAACTGAAGCAGCTCTCACACACAGAGGATCACAACCAGTTTCTACACAACTACCCCTCAGTGTCACAACTCAGTGAACCTACAGACTCATCCAGCATCAATATCCGTCCTCTCAGATACTTTGAGGATGTGACAGCAGCTGTGTCAGAGCTCAGAGATAAACTACAGGACATCCTGAGGGACGAATGGACAAACATCTCACTGACAGTGACTGAACCCAAGACCAGAGCTGGGTTCTTAAAATATTCACGTGAAATCACTCTGGATCCAAACGCAGCAAACACAAAGCTGTTATTATCTGAGGGGAACAGAAAAGTACAACGGACGGGACAACATCAGTCTTATTCTAGTCACACAGACAGATTCACTGATTATCCTCAGGTCCTGAGTAGAGAGAGTCTGACTGGACGTTGTTACTGGGAGGTGGAGTGGGGAGGAAAAGTTTATGTAGCAGTCGCATACAAGAATATCAGCAGAGCAGGAAATGAATCTATGTTTGGACGTAATGACAAATCTTGGTCTTTAACTTGTTACCCTAACAGTTATCAATTTTACTTCAACAACATTCATACTCTCGTCTCAGGTCCTCGTTCCTCCAGAGTCGGAGTGTACCTGGATCACAGAGCAGGTATTCTGTCCTTCTACAGCGTCTCTGAAACCATGACTCTCCTCCACAGAGTCCAGACCACATTCACTCAGCCTCTCTATGCTGGACTTTATGTTGGTGTTGGATCCACAGCTGAGTTGTGTAAAGTGAAATAGACAGAAGTCATTTCAGACTTCATGTGTCAGATGTTGTAATTCTTCATGTTTTTGTCTCCATGTTTCTGAGCTGCTCAGAGATCAGCTGGCAATCAAACTTTTTCTTAACTCATTTGTTCTGTTCTGGCCTGGATCTACCATGCGTTGCCCAGCGGCCCTCTGTGATGATGTTCTTTTTTCTTTCTTTTTTTTCCATTTTGGTCGGGCTCCACAGAAATAGACACACTCTATTGAGATTCATAAAGAAATGTTCAATCAAACTGTAATGATCATGATAATAATCATTAATGATGTTCTTGTACATAGCTGACATTCTGGGTTACACTAACTGACTGTGTGGATGAAGTCAATCTGAACATGAAATCATTGATCACACTTTACTGATTGGATGTGTCAACAATCTGAAGCTTCAATAATCAATAAACACCATTTTATCAACAGTGATCAAAGTGTTTTCTTCTCATTCAAAGCTTGTGTACTTTTACTGTAATACTGCATACTACATCACTATAATACTGCAGTACTTTTACTGTAATACTGCATACTACATCACTATAATACTGCAGTACTTTTACTGTAATACTGCATACTACATCACTATAATACTGCAGTACTTTTACTGTAATACTGCATACTACATCACTATAATACTGCAGTACTTTTACTGTAATACTGAATACTACATCACTATAATACTGCAGTACTTTTACTGTAATACTGAATACTACATCACTATAATACTGCAGTACTTTTACTGTAATACTGAATACTACATCACTATAATACTGCAGTACTTTTACTGTAATACTGCATACTACATCACTATAATACTGCAGTACTTTTACTGTAATACTGAATACTACATCACTATAATACTGCAGTACTTTTACTGTAATACTGCATACTACATCACTATAATACTGCAGTACTTTTACTGTAATACTGCATACTACATCACTATAATACTGCAGTACTTTTACTGTAATACTGCATACTACATCACTATAATACTGCAGTACTTTTACTGTAATACTGCATACTACATCACTATAATACTGCAGTACTTTTACTGTAATACTGCATACTACATCACTATAATACTGTAGTACTTTTACTGTAATACTGCATACTACATCACTATAATACTGCAGTACTTTTACTGTAATACTGCATACTACATCACTATAATACTGCAGTACTTTTACTGTAATACTGCATACTACATCACTATAATACTGTAGTACTTTTACTGTAATACTGCATACTACATCACTATAATACTGCAGTACTGTTACTGTAATACTGCATACTACATCAAATTGAAATATAACCAATGATCAAAATAACTAATATTTTCCATTGTGATATAATTGACATAAACCTATAAAAAAAAGTTAGATGAAGTGACACTAACATTCAGCAGCAGGGGGCGCTAATGTGATATAATTTGTTTGCCAAGTGAAAAAACACTAACAAAGAAGAGTGAATCATTAGTAGCAGTAAATGATAACAAGCAGAAAGGTGGGAAAAGCAGGGATGGCAAACATGCGGCCTGTGGGCCAGATCCGGCCCACTTTCCTTATTCCTTCCTTCCTTACAAATTCTCTTCCTTCCTTTCTGTCTTCTTTTTCTTTTCTTTCTTTCTTTCCTTCCTTCCTTCTTTCCTGTCTTCTTTCCTTCCTTTATTCCTCCATTGTTTCCTTTCCTTTTAATGATCCAGCCCACGTGAGATAAAATTAAATCGGGCTGTATGTGGCCCTTGAATGAAGACGAGTTTGACTCCTCTGCTCTACAGGCTGGATGAAGAGAGACAGAGGGCAGAGGTGAGTAACAAACATGTATTCATGTTATATAGATCTCTGATAGTCTCTGACAGCAGGACCTGAAGCCTTTAAATAACATCACATTCATAGGTTTTAATTCATTTTTAATTCATTTTGTCAGAAGGTCCAATAAACACTTTGGATTTTTCTGGCAGTCATTTGAACGACAACAAAATGACGTCATAATTATTTCAGAACGTTCGGTTGGAGTCTGCTCCGCGTGCTCCGCCTGTAATTACGCGCTGACGTCACTAGGGGGTGACATCACACCGAGGCTGAGGAGAGAGAGAGAGAGAGTCACTGAATACATGTTAATAATCCATAGTCATATTTGATCAGATTATAAATTTAAATGATGAACCTGAGACAGTGAAACGTAAATCTGAACACTAGAAAAGTTTAGACTTCACTTTTAAACTGTTTTTATTAATTAAACATGAAGAGAGTCAGACTGCTGGAAAATCATCTTTCATCTCAAATATACATCATTTAATAAGCAGAAAATAAAAAATACACAATTATAGCCTCACATACATGTTTACAGGAAGATACAAAACAATATATATTTAAATAAATACATAAATACAAGAGATAATAGAGAAACAGGAGAAATAATACTAATATTCAACATTTATTGTACGTATTGTATATTTATTGTTTCATATTTAGAGATGGTTTTATCGTACATAGTATTTTATTTTTATTTTTATATCACTTAAACATACTGTTGTGTCAATTTGAATTCCCCCCTAGAGAGATCAATATTCATGATCAAATTAATTGAGTATATTATTTACCAGGTAAAGGATAATAATAATAATAGTAATAATATATAGTTAATTTAACTGTAATAGAAAACAAACAAACAGAAAGTTAATTTATACATTAGAGGATGTTTAAACATGAAATATGTGTTATATTAAATGAAGTTATTCTATTTATTTATTTATTGTAATGTTTAAACAATGAGTCACTGGAGACTGTGTGTGTGTGTGTGTGTGTGTGTGTGTGTGTGTGTGTGTGAGAGAGAGAGAGAGAGAGAGAGAGAGAGAGAGAGAGAGAGAGAGAGAGAGAGAGAGCAACATGTGTGTGTGTGTCTGTTTGTGTGTGTGTGTGTGTGTGTGTGTGTGTGAGAGAGAGAGAGAGAGAGAGAGAGAGAGAGAGAGAGAGAGAGAGAGAGAGCAACATGTGTGTGTGTGTCTGTTTGTGTGTGTGTGTGTGTGTGTCGTGTGTGTGTGTGTGTGTGTGTGTGTGTGTGTGTGTGTGTGTGTGAGTAAGCAGTGTGTGTGTGTGTGTGTGTGTGTGTGATCTGCTGGATGGAGCCTCGTGCTGTTGGGAAATCACACTGATCGATGTCGCAACATTATCTTAGAGGAGGAGGAGCATCAACCGGAATACACTCAACTAACTTCCTACACACACACACACACATACACACACACACACAAACACATACACACACACTACACACACACACAAACACGCTCACAGCGGCGTTATTTTATCTTTTAATCGCTGTTTTTGACGCTTTTGACGCAGTTTGTAAACCCGGGAAGAGTCTCTGCTCCTCCCCGCAGACAGTGAGCTTCAGCCCGGCTGTCAGCAGCTGTCTCCTCCCGGTGGCTCTTCCTCCGGTTCTGGTTCCTGTTGCGCGGATATTTAATTTGGTCCGTTTTGTCACTTTGGCCGTCTGTAATTAGTTAATTAGCGCGTGACGTTTAGTCGTAGCTCGTTAATTACTCCGCAGGCTCCCTCGCGCGCCGGCTGGAAACGGCCCCGGTGCTCCGCTGCCGCCGCCGTTACTCCCGGAGATTTACAGCCGTGATCCGAGCACTGACACCGGGTCGTTCATCATCGGAGTCCCGCTGCTCCCTGCCGGTGCTAACGGGAGGGTGAGGGTGAGTGTGTGTGTGTGTGTGTGTGTGTGTGTGTGTGTGGGGGGGGGGGTGGTGTGAGTGAGTGAGAGACAGAGAGAGACACACACTCACACTCACACTGTAAACACACACACTCACACACAGAGTGAGTGAGAGACAGAGAGAAAGACACACACTCACTCTCACACACACACACTGTAAACACTCACACATACACACTGTAAAACTCACACTCACACACACACTGTAAAACACACTCACTCACACTCACTCTCACACACACACACTGTAAACACTCACACATACACACACACTGACTCACAAACACACTCACACTCACTCACGTCACACACACTTACACTCACACACACACTCACACTGTAAACCCACACACACTCACACACTGACTCACACACACACTGTAAACACACAGAGAGACCCCCCCGCCCTGGCTCTGCCCTGTCTCCGCCCCGCTCTGCCCTGTCTCCGCCCCGCCGGGACGCGCCACCAGACCGGACAGACACCGAGCGGACCGTCCCGACCTGCTGCTGCTGCTGCTGCTGCTGCCAATGTAAGTGATGCTCCAGCTGTGTGTTTCATCTAATGTCTTCATGCTTTCCTCTATGGACTCTGGCTCTGTTGCTGTTATAATGAAGCTGATTTTATTATATTTTATTTTTATTTTTTAT
The DNA here is from genome assembly GCF_027409825.1 of Scomber japonicus. Taxonomy (NCBI): domain Eukaryota; kingdom Metazoa; phylum Chordata; class Actinopteri; order Scombriformes; family Scombridae; genus Scomber; species Scomber japonicus. Next base: position 37,142,203 of record NC_070583.1, on the reverse strand, counting down.
TATTCTATCGTTTCATTCATTAAAAGTCACCTTGGATGAGATCAGCACCGAGATGTTAAACCTACAGCTTGTTATCCCGGGTTGGATGGATGGACTCCTGTGTGTGTGTGTGTGTGTGTGTGTGTGTGTGTGTGTGTGTGTGTGTGTGTGTGTGTGTGTGTGTGTGTGTGTGTGTGTGTGTGTGTGTGTGTGTGTGTGTGTGTGTGTGTGTGTGTGTGTGTGTGTGTGTGTGTGTGTGTGTGTGTGTTTTACCTTTTATTATAACCATTCACAGTCCTACGAGCTGAACTGCGTTTAAAAATACCACAATTTATACTTTGCTCGGCTGCTGTTAATATCACATAAACGACAAAAAGCCCAAATACAAGTCAAATTTAATCAGATTAATATGATGTTTAATTCGGCTTACATCAACTCCACTAACTTGAACTCAATTTAAGAGATTTATCATTTTTTATAAACAGTTCGCTTGTTAATCTCTTTATCGTCACGGAAATGAACCCTGAACGAGTCTTTTTAAAAAGTTAACATCTGGTAAAAGTAAAAGTGCTTTCTTAATTATTAATATACCGAATTCTCTTTTCCTCCCTCCCTCCCTACTCCTTATCTTCCTCCCTTACTCCTTTCCTTCCATCCTTCCTTCCTTCTTTCCTCCGTACCTCCTTCCTGCCTTCCTTCCTTCCTCCTTCTCTCCTTTCCTTCTCTCCTTCCTTCCTCTTTTCCTCCTTTCCTTCCTTCCTTCCTCCTTCCTGCTTTCCTTCTCTCCTTCCTTTCTTCCTTTTTTCCTTCCTTCTTTCCTCCCTACCTCCTTACTCCTGATCTTCCTCCCTCCGTTCCTCCCTCTTGTCCTTACTCCTTTCCTTCCTGCCTTCCTTCCTTCCTCCTTACTGCTTTCCTTCTCTCCTTCCTGCCTTCCTTCCTTCCTCTTTTCCTCCTTTCCTTCCTTCCTTCCTTCCTCCCTCCGTTCCTCCCTCTTGTCCTTACTCCTTATCTTCCTCCCTACCTCCTTACTCCTTATCTTCCTCCCTACCTCCTTACTCCTTATCTTCCTCCCTACCTCCTTACTCCTTATCTTCCTCCCTACCTCCTTACTCCTTATCTTCCTGTGCTTTCTTAATTATTAATATGCTGAATTCACTATAAGACTATAAGGTTTTATAAAATATCTTGTAACTTGTAGAAAGGTTTGATCTTTATGTTCAGATGCTGATGGGAATGTTAAATATAGAGTTTTTAAACGGGAGTCTGGCGCTGAGTCTGTGTCAGTGTTTCTCCATCGATCTAGTCCGATAATCAGATTACCGTCTATCAGATCGGTTTGAGGAGGAGGAGGAGGAGGAGGAGGAGGAGGAGGGGAGGGGAGGGGGGTGAGGGGGTGAGGGGGGGAGGGGGTGTGCAATGATCAGCAGGAATACAGCTGACACATCATCATCAAATGTCAGCATTTCATTAATAAGTACAATACTTACTTTAACGTGTTGCATAAAGTATTAACCCTCCTGTTGTCCTCGAGTCAAGGAAGGGAGGGAGCAAGGAAGGAAGGAAAGGAAAGGAGGGAGGAAAGGAAAGAAGGAGGGAGGAAGAAGGAAGGAAAGGAGCAAGGAAGAAGGAAGGAGGGAAAGGAGGGAGGAAAGGAAAGGAAAAAAGGAAGGAAAGGAGGGAAGGAAAGGAGCGAGGAAGGGAGGAAGGAAGAAGGGAGGAAAGGAAAAAAGGAAGAAAGGTAGGTAGGAAAGAAGGACAGAGAGGAAAGAAAGAGAGAAGGAGGAAGGGAGGAAAGGAAGAAGGAAGAAAAGGAGGGAGGAAAGGAGTGAGGAAGGGAGGAAAGGAAAGGAAAGAAGGGAGGAAAAGGAGAGAGGGAAGGAAGAAAAGGAGGGAGGAAAGAAGGAAGGAGGAAGTACAGACAGAAGGAAGGAAGGAAGGAAGGGAGGAAAGAAGAATTAGACGGGGTCAATTTGACCCGGGAGGACGACACGAGAGTTAAAAGTCAAACAAAGAATTTTCTTCCAGTTTAAAAGAAAATATTCAACCATCAGCAGACATGCAGGATATTAACAACCAGGTTTATTCATTAATTAATTTATTTATTAATTTGTACGCCTGAGTTAACAACACTAACATACACACATCTTACAGTAATGATGATTTTAACATATTAAGATCATCTCTAACTGATCTTCTGTATATAAAACAACCTGAATAACTAAACTCATCTGAATATGATCAGTTTGGGCTTCAGCGAATGATTATTAGTATTTATACACTAATCAATAAATGGATTATTAAAGGAAAATATATTAACAGCACAACGATGGGTTAATAAAAGCTGATAAAACACAACTTTACATCTGGGATCCTGAGTTGACATACTGAAGGGGACTTAAAACCATGCCCACTTAGTACCGCATAGTACCCATCGTACACAGCGTACAGCTTCAATAATATATATGTCTTCTCTTTTCATCTGGCTGGGTGTCCTACATGTTCCAGGTGGGTGGGACTCCTTCCTTCCTTCCTGCCATCTGTCCGTCCTACCTTCCTGTTTTCCTTTCTTCCATCTTTCCTCAGCCTTTATAATAACTTCAGACTCTGAGTGTGCTGTAATGAAATGTGTCAGACTGAGAGATGGAAGCAAAAAGCAGCAAACACACATTTTTATGCTTCCTGTCACCTCCGTCATTTTGGATTTTGTGTGTTTTTTAAAACCAGGCCAGCATATTAGGTGTGTGTGTGTGTGTGTGTGTGTGGGGGGGGGGGGGGGGTACGGCATAGCATCCGTAGACTGTATAAAAGAAATGGACGTAACATCCGTGATGTCACCCGTTGGTTTGTGGACTGCTGCTCCAACCAGGAAGTAACTTAGAGCTGCATTCTATCAAAAGGCCACCAGGGGGCGACCGTCTCCATACAAGTCAATGGAGAATTCACCAACTTCTCACTTGATTTCTAACCTCAGTAAACGTTTTCAAAATGTGTTTATGGTCTCAATCGCTAGTTTAAAGCCTTCTTCAATGCAGTATGATGTTCATTTGGGACATTTTGGCCTCCCTGATTTTATATGTGACGATAAAGCAGGGTATGCATTAGGGCGTGGCTACGTCCTGATTGACAGGTTGATTGACCAATGTCCTCCTTCCCTCCCTCCCTTCCTTCCTCTCTCCTACCTTCCTTCTTTCCTTTCCTTCCTTTCTTCCTTCCTCCCTCCTTTTCTTCCTTCTTTCCTTTCCTACCTTCCTTCTTTCTTCCATCCTTCCTTCTTTCCTTTCCTCCTTTTCTTCCTTCTTTCCTTTCCTCCCTTACTTCCTCCCTCCTTTTCTTCCTTCTTTGCTTTCCTCCCTTCCTTCTTCCCTCCTTTCCTTCCTTCTTTCCTTCGTCCTTCCTTCTATCCTTTCCTCCCTCATTTCCTTCCTTTCTTCCTTCTTTCCTTTCCTCCCTCCTTTTCTTCCTTCTTTCCTTCCCTCCTACCTTCCTCCCTCCTTCCTTCCTTCTCGCCTCATGCCCATATAAGTAGAATCTGTGTTTTTATTTTTCCCAGCATGCACCTGAAATTTTCAAGATGGCGCTGCCTAGATTAGAAACTATTGGCTTCCGAGCAGCAGTCCACAAACCAATGGGTGACGTCACAGATGTTACGTCTGTTTCTTTTATACAGTCTCTACATTGAACCCACACTGGTCTGTAACAGGAGAATGAACCTGAACATACATGTGAACACAGAAAGGCTCGAGCCACTTCCTGTTGTGAGGCAACGCTAACCACTGAGCCGCCGTACCGCCTCGTACTAAACTAAACACCACGACCATAGATTTCACCATGTTTGTTTCGTGGTTGTCGAGTTTCGTCTCAAACAGGAACAAAAAAACCATCTCATATATTCAGCTTGTCTTCGCCACAAGGGAGGAAGAAGGAAGGAAAGGAAGGAGGGTGGAAGGAAGGAAGGAAAGGAGGGAAGAAGGAAGGAAAGGAGGAAGGAAGGGAAGGAAGGGAGGAAGAAGGAAGGAAAGGAAGGAGGGAGGAAGGAAGGACAGATGAAGGAAGGAAGAAAGGACAGAAGGAGGGAACATTTACCCTAACAGCTGAACTTAGATCTGAGGAAGGAAGGAAGGAAGGAAGGAAGGATGGAAGGAAGGAAGGAAGGACGGACAGATGAAGGAAGGAAGGAAGGAAGGTAGGAAGGAAAGGAGGGAGGAAGGGAAGGAAGGGAGGAAGAAGGAAGGAAAGGAAGGAGGGAGGAAGGAAGGACAGATGAAGGAAGGACGAAAGGACAGAAGGAGGGAACATTTACCCTAACAGCTGAACTTAGATCTGAGGAAGGAAGGAAGGAAGGACGGACAGATGAAGGAAGGAAGGAAGGAAGGAAGGACAGATGAAGGAAGGAAGGAAGGACAGATGAAGGAAGGAAGGAAGGAAGGAAGGAAGGACAGAGGAAGGACCTGGGAGCACGTTGTCTGTTTAAGGGTTAAGGGAGGTATTGTCGTCTCCATACCTGTGGCAAAAGATATGACACGCTTAGATACACACACACACACACACACACACACACACACACACACACACACACACACACACAGAAGCAAGTGTGTGTCTGTGTGTGTGTGTGTGTGTGTGTGTGTGTGTGTTTGATGGATGGTGTTGTTGAGCTGCTCTGCTCCCGCACGTCCCTCCAGGGATCCACTAGCTCTGCCTGATGGTCCACAGTGACACATCGTCTCTCCGTCTGTCTGCTGCCTCTCTTCATCTTCCTCTTCACCTTCTTTAATCGTCTCTCCTCCACCTCAAGCTTTCGTTCTCTCATATTTAAGCACCTCATCTTTACGGGTCAGTGATGGTTGTTAGTCTCCATGTTGGTTTAGTTTAAATTTAAAGGGTTAAAATGTGAAAATAAACGTATAAACGTAACCCAGCATCAAATTTCTGCTTTTAATCCATTTAGAGAGAATATATTAGAGGATTATGGTAAAAATGTCTAAGTGGTGTAACCATAAAAACTTTGTAAAGGAACAAAGGAAGGAAGGAAGGGAGGAAGGAATGGAGGAAGGAATAAAGGAAGGGGGAGGGAGGAAGGAAGGAAGGAAGGAAGGAGAATATATTAGAGGATTATGTTAAAAATGTCTAAGTGGTGTAACCATAAAAACTTTGGAAGGAAGGAAGGGAGGGAGGGAAGGAAGGAAGGAAGGAACGGAGGAAGGAATAAAGGAAGGGAGAGAGGAAGGAAGGAAGGAAGGGAGGAAGGAATAAAGGAAGGGAGGGAGGGAGGAAGGAATAAAGGAAGGGAGGGAGGAAAGAAGGAGAATATATTAGAGGATTATGGTAAAAATGTCTAAGTGGTGTAACCATAAAAACTTTGTACCAAATAATTCAACGTTGCTTAAAAACAGTAAATAGTCAATAAAAACACCTTCCCACCTTCCTTCCTTCCCTCCTTCCTTCCTTCCTTCCTTCCTTCCTTCCTTCCTAACACCATATCAACTAGTTTGGCATGATCTTCCTTCCTTCCTTCCTTCCTTCCTTCCTTCCTTCCTTCCTTCCTTCCTTCCTAACACCATATCAACTAGTTTGGCATGATCTTCCTTCCTTCCTTCCTTCCTTCCTTCCTTCCTTCCTTCCTTCCTTCCTTCCTTCCTTCCTAACACCATATCAACTAGTTTGACATGATCTTCCTTCCTTCCTTCCTTCCTTCCTTCCTTCCTTCCTTCCTTCCTTCCTTCCTTCCTAACACCATATCAACTAGTTTGGCATGATCTTACATTATAACTTTTTATATGTAATATATATCATTCTTTTGTGGTTACACCATTTGACATGTTCAGGAGCATTCAGTCTGACTTTTGGTAAAAAATGGTGCAAATGTCATTTAAATGATATAAAACCAACAAAAATACTAAATGTACATTTTAACAAACCTGATGCTGCTTTTAAATCTAGTTTAACTGAACCAACTCTTATTTATCACTGAGCCATGACCATTGGAAGATACTGTGAGAGGGAAGACGAGCTGAAAATAGATATTTCAGTAAAAAGGTCAAATCAGTTTATTTACAGAGTGGAAAACAAAAAAAACCCAAAATCTGACCAAAGTCCAAACCGTTCCCTGCGTCTCATATCTCCCACCACAGCTGCCCTCTCTCCTCTTTAGTTATTTATTCTCCCTGTCGACCCCGTCCCCCTCGGCTGTTTGACAGTCAGTCACTCATCAACCCGTTACCATGACAACAAGCAATGTGTTTCTCTACATGCTGATAGTATGATGTTGCTTTTGATCCAAGATCCAGTAATTTAAAGCTGATCTCAGGATGTTTGACAGAGATGGAGTCAAATTTATAAAAGATGGTACCCCTAACCACTCTCAGATCTTTATTAATTAATGTTGATTTTCTAAGACTGACAATAACTTCACCAAAACCTAAAGACCACTGCATAATGAATCAAGACAGAACAGAAGTGATTCTAGATTTGTACATGATGACATAGTTTATTTCCTTTTCTTTCGTGGGCGGTAACGTTCAGTTTTTAGAGGCACGCTTGTGTTTACTGAGGTTTCATAAAAGTCTGAAGGGTCAAATATTAGAAGCTCAGTTTTATCAGTTTCTGTCTTCCAGGATTTGACATGTTGAACGCAGCTCAGCAGAGAATTAAATCAGTTCTGACCTGCAGGATTCAGGCAGGATACAGCACGATGTCGTCTGCGTAGAGACAAACAGCACAATGTCGTCTGCATAGAGACAAACAGCACGATGTCGTCTGCGTAGCAAGAAACAGCACAGTGTCGTCTGCATAGCGACAAACAGCACGATGTCGTCTGCATAGCGACAAACAGCACGAAGTCATCTGCATAGAGACAAACGGCACGATGTCATCTGCGTAGCGACAAACCGCACGATGTCGTCTGCATAGAGACAAACCGCATGATGTCATCTGCGTAGCAACAAACAGCACGATGTCGTCTGCGTAGCGACAAACAGCACGATGTCGTCTGCATAGCAACAAACAGCACAATGTCGTCTGCATAGCGACAAACAGCACAATGTCGTCTGCGTAGCAACAAACAGCACAATGTCGTCTGCGTAGCAACAAACAGCACGATGTCGTCTGCATAGAAACAAACAGCACGATGTCGTCTGCGTAGCGACAAACAGCACGATGTCGTCTGCATAGCAACAAACCGCACAATGTCGTCTGCATAGCGACAAACAGCACGATGTCGTCTGCGTAGCGACAATAAGAGAAGATATCTATAAACCTAAATGTAGTGGAAAAAAAAGCAGAATCCAATTCAGGCTAAAATAATTCTGTTAACTTTCATGCAGCTAATATGTTATAATAAAAGTTATCTTGAGCTAATAAAATACATAAAGTTAGTTTAACGTAAATGAATTAAATGCATAATAATAATGATACATTTTAAAATAATTGAATTAATAGAAAAAAATATATAAACTTTTGTACATGTGATGTTTTTAATTCTGTTGTTGCCTGAAGACGTGATTGATCAAAACTAGCTGCAACAATTTATTGATTTAATTAACTGACAGAAAATATATCTGCAATTATGAAACTAAACTTAACTAGTTTGTTCAAAGTCAGCTGTAATAATAAACTTGACACTGACACAAATTTACATCTAGTTTAAACAGTGAGACCTTCAAAATAAAATGAATTAAACGTCTCCTCTCTGTCGTTCACACCTCACTGAGTTTTGACGAGAAGATAAATGAGCTGAATTCATGAGAGGGGAAAATGAACAGAGAGGTGAAGGTCATTATCATCCATCCATCCATCCATCATCGAGAGAGAGAGAGAGAGAGAGAGAGAGATGAGAGAGAGAGAGAGAGAGAGAGAGAGAGAGAGAGAGAGAGAGAGAGAGAGAGAGAGAGAGAGAGAGAGAGAGAGAGAGAGAGAGAGAGAGAGAGAGAGAGAGAGAGAGAGAGAGAGAGAGAGAGAGAGAGAGAGAGAGAGAGAGAGAGAGAGAGAGAGAGAGAGAGAGAGAGAGAGAGAGATCCATAAAATAAGTGTAAAGTTGGAATGAAGTTGGCTAAGCAATGTCTAACACAGAATTGGGTGATAATTTATACTTTATGTTTTTATTAATGATTCTTATTTCATACCTTTATTCAACATACTATACTTCTGTCTAGATTCTTTGTGTCTCTCGTACATTTTCATTTCTTTTTAAAAGAGAAAGACGTTACTGTGTGAAATCCTATTGAACAGAAAAGAAGAAGAAAAGGAAAACATCTCAAATATAGTGATAATAATAATAGTTGTAGTTTATGTTAATACTTCTCAAAAAACCAGACATATAATACGATCTCAGAATAGAAAAATGGAGTCAAATAAAATTAAAAAAGCAAATATTACATGGATGGATGGATGGAAGGATAGATAGATAGTCAGTTTATTGATCCCAACAGGAAATTCAGTTTTTCCATCAGCTCAATATAAACATAAAAGTAATAAAGCAACACACAGCAGACAATAAAAAGACAATAAAATGAGTGTAAAAGTAAATTAAAGCCAATAGATCATAAAGTACAAGATTAAAACCAAATGTACCGATATGTCTAAAAATAAATGGATAAAGGATATTAAAATTCAGTTATAAAACACAACCTAATAAAAGCAGGTTAAAACAACAATTTATATTTATACTAAAACACAGAATAAAAATATATAAACCAAGATAAGTGGACTTTATAATAATGTAGTTTCTAAATCAAGGAACAGCACATAAACTAAATATAAATAAATATGTTAATAAATATTTCTCTGAATATTGTAAAATCACATTTAATTCAGCAGTTTTTTATTTGAAGCACTTTTCATGGTGAGTTCAAAGTGTTTTCAGAAACATACAAGACAGAAAAAAAGAAGAAATAAAAAATGACTTAATAAAAACAGGAAGTGAGGAAACGCTGTCATAACTCATGAATCTGCAGACAGGAAACAGCAGAGGAAGTAAAAAAATATACCTTTTGTGTTGTCCCATAGTTTTCATTTTTACTTTAAAAAAAATTAAAAATTAAAAATTAGATTATTTTTCTTTATTCAAGTAAATATATGCATGTTTTTTTAGTTTTTTTTAGTTCTTTGGTTGCTGTTATTTATTTCCACTGAGCTTCATTTTAAAGGTAAAAAGTAAAGTGAGCAGAACATTAACGCTCTCCTCTTCGTCTCCTCTTCGTCTCTCCGCAGGGCTTCCTTCATCTCCTCCCTCCTCCTCCTCATCGTCGCCACCCTGACCTTCGTCCCCACTGTCCTCGTCCTTGTTGCTGTCTCCATGGCAACGCCGGCTGTCAGTCAGTCAGTCGATGAGCTGCCAGGTAGGTGACGGGCGGGTGTGTGTGTGTGTGTGTGTGTGTGTGTGTGTGTGTGTGTCTCATTACATGTTGAAGTGTCTCGGTTCACTTCACTCATGCTCACTGCCTCATTTCATTGACTTTCACTCAATTAAAACGTCCGAAACTGTAGAAATGTTATATAAAAACTGTTCTATAGGATTCAAAACCTGATTTATATAGAGGAAAATAAATGTGGAGTTAATATAATCCACTTTTAACAACATAATACTGTGTTTTTAAACAATTTTTACATCATCTGCTCACTTGAGGTTCCTCTGGTTGTACAGATGTTTGGTGATTTGTGAGGTTTTCTCTTCCTTTTACTGTTCTAATAATATTTCATGAATCTTCTCCACTTTTGAATTGTCAGCGTTTCTTGTGCTACTGAAGGTAAAAATATGATCCTGCAGCTCCACATTGTTTAAAAAAAAAAAAGAAGAAGAAAAAGCTCTCAGGTCTATTTCTTCTCGTTCATATGTTGCAACTCTGCAGAAACAGCGAGGTTAATTAAAAAACAGCGAGTGCTCGCCTCATGGGACGAAGAGAGGAGGCTTCCAGAGAGGAGAGGCTCATTTGTTAGGCTGTCTGAGAGTGGAGGCGAAGTAAAGGAGGGTTGGGGATTTAGAGGAGGGGAGGGGGGGCAGACAGTAGGAGGTCGCTGTGCAGGAGGATGGATGGAAGAGGAGGAGGAGGGAGAGGGAGAGGGATGGAGCTGATGGATGAAATGAGATGAAACTCTGAATGAATCCTTTGGGAGGCGAAACTTTGTGATGATGTCAGCAAACTGCTTTAATTTATACAAACGTGTTTAATGTTCCTTAAAGTCTGTAAAGTAAGAATAAATATGTGTTCTGAGTTTGACATACCACAGAAAAGTGTGTTGTTAACCACCCTGCCAAATTTGAATGATTAAAAAAATCGCCAAATATATGAAATTAGGCTTCAAAGTTGTGTAAAAATCAGCCTCTTTCTCTGCTCCCAAACGCTGAAGCCCCGCCCCCTACCAAGTGTCACCTGTCAATCAAAGTCACCACGTCTACCAGAAACATGGACGCTACGTCTGAGAGCTTTCTGCTGCTAACTCAGCTGCTAGCTCGGCGGCTAACTCAGCTAACTGGCTAACTGTAGACTGTAGTAGTAGTAGTGTGTGCTGAATGTATTTCTACCTTTACAGCAGCAGGGGCGGGTTTATGCTAATCACTAAATCCTGAACACAGAAACCTTGAAACACAGTTTGTGAAGCCTAGCTCCACAATTCAAATCTAAATGGTTGAAATGCTTTTTACACCTTTTTTAGAAATACATTTATGACCTATTTAATGTGTTTGAAATGAACAAAATTACACATCTCTCCATCCTGCATGAGCAAAACCGTCTCGCCTGTAAGAAAAACTGAAGTGTGTGCACTTGTGTGTTGTGCATGTGTGTCTCTGTGTGTGTGTATGTCTCTGTGTGTGTGTGTGTGTGTGTGTGTGTGAGTGTGTGTGTGTGTGTGTGTGTGTGTGTGTTCTTATTAGGTATAATTATAATACTTTTAAGAATGAACAGTTTTAATGATGAGAGTTTGTGCAGCTTGGTGTCAGAGAGGAGGGACTGATGTTGGAGATAAAACACATGAAGCTGATGAGCAGTTAAAGGATAGAGAGGAAACATCACATCTGATTAAGTTCAGCAGAAATGAGTGATGACACGTTTCCTTTAAAAACATGTTCAGATCAGATAAGAGTTAGTGTGAAACTGCTGCAGACCACTCTGATCACTTTTACTGACACTTCATTAGAATGAATTCAGAAGTCAGCTGCAGGTGTGTTGATGAAGACAGAAAGAGAGCACACATTACACTGATTTTAAAGTCAAATTTGCAGTAAAGTCACGTTTCTGTTTCAGTAAAGCTACAAATTACTGACGTATTGATTTATATTAAACTATCTGCAGGATAAAAAAGGTTAAATTGATGCAGATGTGAAGATTAATGTGAGGAGTCAGACTGTTTGAGTTGGAGTTGGTAGTTGTTGGCTTTCATACTGTGACTTAGAGACTCCCTCTCACTCCAGATTACATTATTTTATGTAATTTATAAATTAAACCAATAAATGAACTAAATTACACATCCATCCTCCTGCATGAGCAAAACCGTCTCGACTGCAAGGCTTTATTCTCCTAACATTATGACTTAATTCTCATAATTTCCAAAGTTGTATTTATTCATTCATTTATTTATTTATTTCCCCTCTTAGTATGGAAAGAACAGAACAGAAACAGGAGGTAGGACATGCAGATGTTCTTCTGTGACTCATGCAGGTAAAGATGATTTAATGTCGATGTAAAATCAAACAGCACAGATTGGAACTGAAGCCTCCACATAAGATTTAAGAGCAGTGTGTAGGATGGTGTGTGTGTGTGTGTGTGGGGGGGGGGGTTGTGGAGCGGGGGTGTGGGGGGGGGAGGTTGTTGAGGTAGAGAGGATGGATGGATGAGGCTGGATGTATTAGCGTAGATGGATGCAGGGTTAGGGAGGGAGGAGGAGGAGACGGAGGTGGACGGATGTTGGAGGGAGTTTTAATAGAAACTAATACTCTGGCAGGGAAAACCTGACAGGTCAATTACCATCACACACACACACACACACACACACACACACACACACACACACACACACACACACACACACACACACACACACACACACACACACACACACACACACACACACATTAATCCAGCGTTCAGGATCTAAGAGGCTGAAACTGTCCTGAGCTCCGAGTCTTAAACTGATGGTGTTCTCCAAAGGACCATGAGTCAGTTCTTATTAAGGTGGAGGAGGGGGGGGGGGGGTTAGGGTTGGGGTTGGGGGGTCTGAGGGTTTCTGAGGGGGTTTAAATACTTGTTCCAGAGTCCATCCATGTTACTGTTTGCTCCAGAAATAAAGTTCTTGTGCATCTTTTGTAATTTTCACTGTTTAGACATTTTAAAAGTCAAACGAGGAACCGGTTTCATGGTGTCTTAAAGGGGTCTGGGACTTTTTGAAGGGGTTTAAACAGTACTAGGAGGTGGTTATAGTGGTTCTGGTCATTTTTGACATGTGCTGAGGGTCTTTTAGTGGTTTTGAATGTATCTTTGGGTTGTAAGGATCTTTTAAGGGGACGATTAAGAGGTTTGTGTAATCTGTGAAGGTCCTAACATCTTCATGGAACTTCAAAATGCGATGAGGAACCGGTATCATGTTACTTTAAAGTGGGTATAGGGCTTCTTAAAGGGGTTTGACCAGTACCAGGAGGTGGTTCTTGCCATTTTTTAAGTGGCATTGAGGGTCTTTTAGTGATTTTGAATGTATGTTTGGGTTATAAGGATCTTTAAGTGGAGGGTTAAGAGGTTTGGATAATCTATGAAGGTCCTAACATCTTCATAGAACCTCAAAATGTGATGAGGAACCAGTTTCATGTTACTTAACCGGCTTCTTGAAGGGGATGTAGGACCTCCCAAAGGAGTTTAAACAGTACTAGGAGGTGGTGCTGGTCATTTTGCTGAGGGTCTTTTAGTGGTTTTGAATGTATGTTTGGGTTATAAGGATCTCTTAGGGTACTATTAAGAGGTTTGGGTAATCTATGAAGGTCCTAACATCTTCATAGAACCTCAAAAGATGCTGAGGAACCGGTTTCATGGTATCTTAAAGTGGGTTTAAGGCTTCTTAATGGGGTTTAACCAGTACTAGGAGATGGTCCTGGTCATTTCTGAAGTGGTATTGAGGGTCTTTTAGATGCTCCAGTAGTTGTAAGGATCTTTTAAGGCGACGATTATGAGGTTTGGATAATCTATGAAGATCTTAACATCTTCATGGAGCTTTAAAAGACGCTGAAGAACTGGTTTCATGGTGTCTTGAAGGGGTCTGGGACTTTTTGAAGAGGTTTAAACAGTGATAGGAGATTCTTGACATTTTTAAGTGGTGCTGAGGGTCTTTTAGATGCTCCAGTGGTTTTAAATGTATGTTTGGGTTATAAGGATCTTTTAAGGTGATGATTAAGAGGTTTGGGTAATCTGTGGAGGTGATGGAACTTCAAAAGACACCGGTTTCATGATGTCTTGAAGTGGATGTAGAGCTTCTTAAAGATGTTTAAACGGTACTAGGAGATGCTTCTCGTCATTTTTGAAGTGGTTCTGAGGGTCTTTTAGATGCTCCAGTAGTTTTAAATGTATGTTTGGGTTATAAGGATCTTTATGGGGAAGGTTAAGAGGTAATGTATGATTGTCATGGAACTTTATAAGACGCTGAGGAACTGTGGTGTCTTAAAGGGATCTGGGACTTTTTGAAGGGGTTTAAACAGTACTAGGAGGTGGTTCTGGTAATTTTTTAAGTGGTACTGAGGGTCTTTTAGTGGTTTTGAATGTATGTTTGGGTTATAAGGCTCTTTTAAGGTGATGATTAAGAGGTTTGGGTAATCTGTGGAGGTCCTAACATCTTCATTGAACCTCAAAATGTGATGAGGAACCGGTTTCAGGTAACTTAAAGTGGGTTTAGGGCTTCTTAATGGGGTTTAAACAGTGATAGGAGATGATTCGGGTCATTTTTGAAGTGGTACTGAGGGTCTTTTAGATGCTCCAGTAGTAGTAAGGATCTTTTTAAGGCGACGATTAAGAGGTTTGGATAATCTATGAAGGGCATGGAACTTCAAAATGTGCCTCCTTCTGTGGAAGAGTTTAGTTTATTGTGTTTATTTTAATCACACTGAAGTCATCCGTCTCTGTTAGACAGTGATGTGGTGATGAGGTGATGGTTTATTAGCAGTGGTTTATTAGCAGTGAGGGGGTGGTCTCAGGTCTCATTGAAGTGTATTAGACAGTGTTGTGGTGTAGTGAGGTGATGGTTTATTAGCAGTGTGGTGATGAGGGGATGGTTTATTAGACAGTGTTGAAGTGTATTATCAGTGTTGTGGTGTAGTGAGGTGATGGTCTCAGGTCTCATTGAAGTGTATTATCAGTGTGGTGATGAGGTGATGGTTTATTAGCAGTGTGGTGATGAGGTGATGGTTTATTAGCAGTGAGGTGATGAGGTGGTGGTTTATTAGCAGTGTGGTGATGAGGTGGTGGTTTATTAGCAGTGTGGTGATGAGGTGATGGTTTATTAGCAGTGGGATAGCGAGGTGGTGGTGGTTTATTAGACAGTGGTTTATTAGCAGTGTGGTGGTGAGGTGATGGTCTCAGGTCTCATTGAAGTGTATTAGACAGTGTTGTGGTGTAGTGAGGTGATGGTCTCAGGTCTCATTGAAGTGTATTAGACAGTGTTGTGGTGTAGTGAGGTGATGGTCTCAGGTCTCATTGAAGTGTATTAGACAGTGTTGTGGTGACAGGCTCATTAGTCATCACAGTTTCTTATCGAGTATTGAACGCTCGTCGTCCTTCAACCTCCCACATAATGAACTCATCCATTTTAAATGAGGCTGATTGGCTGAAGACTGAACACTTGAGCCAGAGCTGAAACCGCCAGTCAATAAAAACTATTTGCTAGTTTTTAAACCATCAATTAGTCGGGAAACTGAAACGTGTTGGTTTTGAGTTGCAGTTTGGAAATGTTTGAATCTCTCCTGGTGAATCATTTCCTCTCTGTGTTTAAGTGGAATAACTCTGAATACTACATTACCCATGAGCCTCAGCGACTATTGCTGTGCAGAGGAATCAATACAGAGCTGTGAAAGCAACAAACAACATCGTAACGGTTTAATTAATCCAATATTTAAATACTTTAACCCTCTCTGAGGATATGGAGAGCTTTCCTGAAACAGCAGGAACTGTACAGATCTTTCAGGGAGGAGAGGGGAGAGGGGGAGGCAGCTCATAATCCTCTGGGCTGTGATGATGATGATGATGTCCTCTCTGCAGCTGGAGAAGCACACACACACACACACACACACACACACACACACACACACACACACACATGCAGCAGGTCTAAAAGCTCTCTGTGGAGCAACGATGAACAGGAGTGTTTTATTTCTCCTGTAGTCAACGAGCAGCTGCTTAGTCTTGGTTCAGAGCAGCACACTGACAACTGGGAGGGAGGGAGGGAGGAAGGAAGAGAAGACAGCAAGAAGGAAAAATGGAAGGAAGATAGGGAAGAAGGAAGGAAGGAAGGAAGGAGAGAGGGTAGGGAGGAAGGAAAGGGAATAGTAGGAACAGACAGGAAGGAAGGAAGGAAGGAAGGAAGGAAGGAAGGAAAGTGGGCCAGATCGGTTCCCTCGATGGCCTGCTTCTGGCCCTCGGGCCTCATGTTTGACCCCCCTGCTCTAGAGGAGGTTTGTAAAATAAATAAATGAATGAATATTAATTCTGGGTTACGTTAGGGGAAGATAGAAGTATGTAAAGAGTTTCAGTGTATTTTAGTCGTTAAGTATGAATGTTTCTTATTATTTATCAGTTTATGTCAGACAGGAAGTAGGAAGTAGGAAGTAGAGAGATGCTGCTGTCATCAGGTCGATACGCTTGGTCAGCACTCTTTAAAACAGATGATGGATGAGGTTTCATCCTGTTAGTGACCTTCACTCTCTGCATGTTAATCCTGTTAAACTAAGAACACTAAGCACCAGAGCCAATCACATCTAAGCACCAGAGCCAGTCACAGCTAAGCACCAGAGCCAACCACAGCTAAGCACCAGAGCCAGTCACAGCTAAGCACCAGAGCCAACCACAGCTAAGCACCAGAGCCAACCACATCTAAGCACCAGAGCCAGTCACAGCTAAGCACCAGAGCCAGAGCCAGTCACAGCTAAGCACCAGAGCCAGAGCCAGTCACAGCTAAGCACCAGAGCCAGAGCCAGTCACAGCTAAGCACCAGAGCCAGAGCCAGTCACAGCTAAGCACCAGAGCCAGAGCCAGTCACAGCTAAGCACCAGAGTCAATCACATCTAAGCACCAGAGCCAACCACAGCTAAGCACCAGAGCCAACCACAGCTAAGCACCAGAGCCAACCACAGCTAAGCACCAGAGCCAACCACAGCTAAGCACCAGAGCCAACCACAGCTAAGCACCAGAGCCAGTCACAGCTAAGCACCAGAGCCAGAGCCAGTCACAGCTAAGCACCAGAGCCAGAGCCAGTCACAGCTAAGCACCAGAGCCAACCACAGCTATGGGTTGTTTTTTACTTTGGTGATGAGATGATGTGATAACTTGAGTTCTGGATGTTTTTTGGATGTTTTCTCAGCGTGATATAAATAAGTTGAGCTCCAGGGTCAGGGTTAGGAGGGTTGGGGGGGTTGGGGAGTATCAGAGTATCCGTCTGGCTTCAGTCCAAAAACAGCAGCAGCTTGTTCACATCTGTTTATTTTAGACTCTCTGCAGCTCCTCTCTGAGCCTTCATCCTCTTCTTTAACCTTCCTTCCTTCCTTCCTTCCTTCCTTCCTCCCTCCGTCCTTCTTACTTTCCTTCCTTCCTTCCTTCTTTCCTCTGTCCTTCTTTCTTTCCTTCCTCCCTTCCTCTTTTCCTTTCTCCCTCCCTCCCTTCCTTTCCTCCCTTCCTTTCCTCCCTTCCTCCCCTCCTTCCTTCTTCCTCCCTCCCTTCCTTCCTCCTCCCTTCCTTTCCTCCCTTCTTTCCTTCTTCCTCCCTTCCTCCCTTCCTCCCTTGACTGGAGGACAACAGGAGGGTTAATGATGATGTCGTTCAGTTAATGACGAGCTCTGTTAGATTCTCACATTAAACTCTATAAATCACACAGAGAGATTAAACTATAATTATTAAAGATATTAAAGAAACAGATTATAAAAAAACAGCAAGCTCAGCTTTTTAGTTTTGCTCCTCAGACCTCAGCTAACACTTTAATACCAAAATGCAACACACACACACATACTCGTTTTTACTACCTCG
>NC_070583.1:37112517-37120017 GCF_027409825.1 Scomber japonicus | reverse complement strand
AATAAAATAATGATTTAAAATGATTAAAATAATATATACTTGTAAATGAAAGATAAAAATGTTTAAAGTGTTTTGGATTTAAAAATATTCATTAAATAAAAGAATGAAAATAAAATAAAGACATTTCATTTCATTTCATTTATAAATAAATAGATAAATGTTTAGTTAAGCTGATTTAACTCCTTTACATGAGGGGGGTCAAACTCATCTTCATTCAAGGGCCACATACAGAATCTGATGTGGGCCGGATCATTAAAAAGATTAATTTTTTAATCGAGATTAATCGCATAATTTCCATAGTTAATCATGATTAATGGCGTTTTGAATAGCATGTTTAAAATCCTGTTATTTTCCATTTGAAGGCAGTTTTAAGCCCATAATGTAAAGCATTTCTTACCAGAGTGTCTTAACTGGGAATCAATCACGGCTCTGCTGCGACTCCCACACTCCAAAATGGTCCTTTGGTGGAGCTGAGGCTGGCTTGGCTGCACCTGGGTGTTTAGCGTGGAGGTGCTAACTCAAACTCCACGTACTCCGGTGGTAGTTAAACTCCGTTTGACACAGGTTGCATTTTACTTTTGACTTGTCAACTGAAGCGTCTGGAAGTGTTTTAAAGTTAAACAAGCCGTTCAAAAGTCCAGCAGCTCTCTTACTTTCCATCAGCGCGGTAGGTTTACTGCAGGAGGCCACTTCAAAGCATAGCGCTACAGCTAGAGGAGCCGTCTACGGGGGAGTAGAAGGGACAAAAAGGCTTGCAACATTAAAATGCCATTAAATTTTTTTTTGCATATTTAAACATGTGAATCAGCTGCACAGAAATAAAAAAGATGCTTTTTATTTTTTTAAATATTCAGCTTAGAGGAAATGTGTGTGTGTGTGTGTGTGTGTGTGTGTATGTGTGTGTGTGTGTGTATGTGTGTGTGTGTGTGTGTGTGTGTGTGTGTGTGTGTGTGTGAAGGTTTAAGAGCATCAAACATCTTTCTGTTTACGCCTTCATGTTTAGATCATTAATACTGATACTGCTGCTGAGAGTCACTTCCTGCTTCCTCCTCCACACACACACACACACACACACACACACACACACTCGGCGGCGGCCCAGCGAGGAGCGGAGCCGCTTCATGTTGTCTGTCTGTGGTTTCATCTGCTGCAGTTTGTCGACCTACTTTCTCTCTTTTTTATCTCGTTTCCTCTCCGCTGTGTTTCATTCTGAGCTGTTTCTCCTCTTCCTCCTCTTCCTCCTCTTCTTCCTCCTCCTCTTCCTCTTCTTCCTCCTAAAGGTTACCAATACTTCAGAGCAGCGACGGTCAAAGTCAGCTTAGTTAAAGGGAGGGAGGTTTGAAAAGAAGACAGGAAGGAAGGAAGACAGGAAGGAAGGAAGACAGGAAGGAAGGTAGACAGGAAGGAAGGTTTGATAAGAAGACAGGAAGGAAGGGAGGAAGTAAAGAAGAAAGGAAGGAAAAGAAGAGGAAGGAAAGATGTAAGGGAGGAAAGAAAAAAATATAAGGAAGGAAAAAGGAAGGAAGAAAAAGCAGACAGGAAGGAAGTAAGGAAAGACGGAAAAGCAGAGGAGGGAATGAAGGAAAGATGAAAGGAAGGAAGGAAAAGCAGGAAGAAAGGAAGGAAAAAAAGACAGGAAGGAAGGAAAAGAGAAGCGAAAGAAAGGAAGGAAAAGAAGACAGGAAGTAAGGAAGGAAAAAAGGAGAGGAAGGAAGGAAAAACAAGAAGTAAGGAAGGAAAGCAGACAGGAAGTAAGGACGGAAAAAAGGAGAGGAAGGAAGGAAAAGCAGACAGGAAGTAAGGAAGGAAAAGAGGAGAGGAAGGAAGGAAAAGCAGACAGGAAGTAAGGAAGGAAAAAAGGAGAGGAAGGAAGGAAAAGCAGACAGGAAGTAAGGAAGGAAAAAAAGGGGAGGAAGGAAGGAAAAGCAGACAGGAAGTAAGGAAGGAAAAGAGGAGAGGAAGGAAGGAAAAGCAGACAGGAAGCAAGGCCTGATTGGACCCCAGGTTGGGCCCGTTGTGGCCCGTTGTGGCCCCCGGGCCTCATGTTTAACCCCCTGCTGTGTCTCTCTGTCTCAGGAACAGGACGTCCTGCAGTAAGATCTCGATGCGTCTGAAGGTGCTGCGACCCAACGAGACGACGCAGACGGGCGAAGGCTGCGAGCCGCCGGTTGCCGTGGCGCCCATCCAGACGTACATCCCTCTGCAGAGCGGGAAGATACTCGACTGTCCAGACGTGAAGGACGGAGAGAAGATGGCAGAAAACAAGATGAACGAGAGCACGATGAAGGTCACCTGGTACCATGTGAGTACTGTCTGTAGGAAGGGAGGGAGGAAGGGAGGGAGGAAGGAGGGAAGGAAGGAAGGAGGAGTCACTGTCTTTTAAAGGAATGAAGGAAAAGAGGAAAGAAGGAAGGAAGGGAGGAAGAGGCACTGTCTTTTAGAGGAAGGAAGGAAGGAAGGAAGGAAGAGTCACTGTCTTTAGAGGGAGGAAGGAAGAAATGAATGAAGGAAGGAAAGAAGGAAGGAGGAGGCACTGTGTGTGAAGGAAGGAATGAAGGAAGGAGGAGTCACTGTCTTTGAAGGAAGGAAGGAAGAAAGGAAAGAAGGAAGGAAGAGTCACTGTCTGTAGGAAGGAAGGAAGGACAGGAGGGAGAAAGGAAGGACGGAGGAAAGAAGGAAAGAGGACAGACGGAAGGAAGGAAGGAAGGAAGGAAGGAAAGGTGGAAGGAGGGAGTGGAAGGAAGGGAGGAAGGAAGGAAAGGAGAGGGGGGGGAGAAAGAACGAAGAGGAAGAAGAAAAGAAAGAAAAGAGGAAGATGAGTAAAGAAAGAAAGAAAGACACAAAAAAGAGGAAGAAGAAAGTAAAATAGGAAGAAAGGAAAGAAAGAAAAAGAGGAAGAAAAAGAGGAAGAGAGAGAAACCACACACAGTGTTTGAACCCGTGAAAGCGTTCCCACCCGTCTCTCTCTCTCTCTCTCCTCATCAGGAGTGCAGACCCTACCCGTTCTGGAGCAGTGATCGTGAGCTGAAAGGTTTGAGTCTTCAGTTCCACATCATGTACAACATCTACGAGGGTTTGTATTACTGCGTGGTTCAGTACGAGTGGAGAGGACGCAAGCTGCACTTCACCCGGAGCATCAACGTCACCGCTAGACGTGAGACTCACAACACACACTCTATAACACACCTGGTATTAAAGATGAGGTTTAGTTTAAACTAGGGCTGTCAAACGATTACATTTTTTAATCGAGATTAATCGCAGAGTTTCCATAGTTAATCACGATTAATCGCGTTTTGAATTGCATGTTTAAAATCCTGTTATTTACATTTGAAGGCAGTTTTAAGCCCATAATGTAAAGCATTTCTTACCAGAGTGTCTTAACTGGGAATCAATCACGGCTCTGCTGCGACTCCCACACTCCAAAATGGTCCTTTGGTGGAGCTGAGGCTGGCTTGGCTGCACCTGGGTGTTTAGCGTGGAGGTGCTAACTCAAACTCCACGTACTCCGGTGGTAGTTAAACTCCGTTTGACACAGGTTGCATTTTACTTTTGACTTGTCAACTGAAGCGTCTGGAAGTGTTTTAAAGTTAAACAAGCCGTTCAAAAGTCCAGTAGCTCTCTTACTTTCCATCAGCGCGGTAGGTTTACTGCAGGAGGCCACTTCAAAGCATAGCGCTACAGCTAGAGGAGCCGTCTACGGGGGAGTAGAAGGGACAAAAAGGCTTGCAACATTAAAATGAGATTAAAAGAAATTAACACGTTATGGATTGCATTAATCTAATCACGATTAACACGTTAACGCTGACAGCCCTAATTTAAATTTAAAGGGTTAAAATGTGAAAATAAATGTATGAATAACTTGCACACATTCTTTTTTTGTGGACTCAGCATCAAATTTCTGCTTTTAATCCATTTAGAGAGAATATATTAGAGGATTATGGTAAAAATGTCTAAGTGGTGTAACCATAAAAACTTTGTACCAAATAATTGAACGTTGCTTAAAAACAGTAAATAGTCAATAAAACACCTTCCTTCCTTCCTTCCTTCCTTCCTTCCTTCCTTCCTTCCTTTATTCCTTCCTACCTAACACCATATCAACTAGTTTGGCATGATCTTACATTATAACTTTAAGTCCACTATACATATATACTTATATTCATCATTCTTTTGTGGTTACACCATTTGACATTTTCAGGAGCATTCAGTCTTTTGGTATAAAATGGTGCAAATGTCATTTAAATGATATAAAACCAACAAAAATACTAAATGTACATTTTAACAAACTTGATGCTGCTTTTAAATCTAGTTTAACTGATTTATGAATTCATCATCTTACTCTTATTGTTACTGACCTTTGACCTTTCTCATTCTGGCAGAACCGACTAATTTACCCAAAATGCCGAGCATCCTGCACCCGACCAAGGAGCAGGTCGTCTCCGTCAAACAGAGTGAGTCTTTATATCTGAAGGAAGTGAATCAGCGTCATTCAGTAAAGTATTCAGTAATATCTGTACATCCAAAAAGAAGGAAAGATGAGGAAGAAGAAAGGAAGAAGGAAAGAAAGAAAAAGGAAGAAGAGGAGGAAGAAAGAACTCATTAAAGTTTACTGTCTGTAGTCATGTGAGTTATTAAAGGAGGAGTCACTGTCTTTAAAGGAAGCAAGGAAGGAAGGAAGGGAGGTGGAGGAACACAAAGAAAGAAAGAAAGAAAGAAAGAAAGGAAAAAGGAGGAAGATGAGGAAAAGAAAGAAAGAAAGGACAGATGGAAGGACAGGAAAAGGACACAGGAAGGAAAAAGAAAAAGACAGGAAGATGAGGAAACAAGAGGAGGAACAAAGGAAAGAAAGAAAAAGGAAGAAGAGGAGGAAAAAAGAATTCATTAAAGTTTACTGTCTGTAGTCATGTGAGTTATTAAAGGAGGAGTCACTGTCTTTAAAGGAAGGAAGGAAGGAGGAGACACTGTCTTTAAAGGAAGAAAGGAAGGAAGGAAGGAGGAGACACTGTCTTTAAAGGAAGGAAGGAAGGAGGAGACACTGTCTTTAAAGGAAGAAAGGAAGGAAGGAAGGAGGAGACACTGTCTTTAAAGGAAGGAAGGAAGGAAGGAAGGAATGGTTTAGTTATCAGCTGCAGCTCTGTTAGGATGAAGCTTCCTCTTCCTCAGCTGGCAGCTCTTCCTCTGCCAACAACTTCCCCTTTTAAATAGTTTTTTCCTGAGCGCCTCGGTCCAGATTCAACATACAGGAAGTTAATGGTGCGAGCAGAAGGAGGCGAGGCTGCGTATAAACGTACATGCTGATGGAGCTGGAGTCAGTGAGCAGCAGCATTACATCCAACCGCTGAGACAAGCTCAATAAACATGATTTAAGACTTAAATATGAACATGTCAGAATAAAAGCACAGGGTCCTGCATGTCGGAATAAAAGCACAGGGTCCTGCATGTCAGAATAAAAGCACAGCGTCCTGCATGACGGAATAAAAGCACAGCGTCCTGCATGTCAGAATAAAAGCACAGCGCCCTGCATGTCAGAATAAAAGCATAGGGTCCTGCACATCAGAATAAAAGCACAGCGTCCTGCATGTCAGAATAAAAGCACAGCGTCCTGCACATCAGAATAAAAGCACAGCCTCCTGCATGTCAGAATAAAAGCACAGCGTCTTGCATGTCAGTATAAAAGCAAAGTGTCCTGCATGTCAGAATAAAAGCACAGCCTCCTGCATGTCAGAATAAAAGCAAAGTGTCTTGCATGTCAGAATAAAAGCACAGCGTCCTGCATGTCAGTATAAAAGCACAGCGCCCTGCACGTCAGAATAAAAGCACAGCGTCCTGCATGTCAGAATAAAAGCACAGGGTCCTGCATGTCAGTATAAAAGCACAGCGTCCTGCATGTCAGAATAAAAGCACAGCGTCCTGCACGTCAGAATAAAAGCACAGCGTCCTGCACGTCAGAATAAAAGCACAGCGTCCTGCATGTCAGAATAAAAACACAGCGTCCTGCACGTCAGAATAAAAGCACAGCGTCCTGCACGTCAGAATAAAAGCACAGCGTCCTGCATGTCAGAATAAAAGCACAGCGTCCTGCACGTCAGAATAAAAGCACAGCGTCCTGCATGTCAGAATAAAAGCACAGCGTCCTGCACGTCAGAATAAAAGCACAGCGTCCTGCACGTCAGAATAAAAGCACAGCGTCCTGCACGTCAGAATAAAAGCACAGCGTCCTGCATGTCAGAATAAAAGCATGTATTTCCTGTCTCAGACACAGATGTGCGTCTGAGGTGCAGAGGACTCTTCCCCTTCCTGGACTCACCGTGGGAGATCTGGTGGACGGTGGACGGGAAGACGACGGAGCAGCTGGCCGATCCTCGATTCTCCCAAACCAACGAGTACGTAAGATGAGTCCATGATTAGTTATTGGGTCAGGAAGGAAGGGAGGAATGAAGGAAGGAAGGAGGGAGGAAAGGAAGGAAGGGAGGAACGAAGGAAGGAAGGAGGGAACAGTCAGAACAGACGGGGAGGATGACAGGAATATTAAAGAACAGATAGCAGACAGTTAAACAGTCTGTATGAACAGTATCACAATAGTAATGCAGTACTCTGGTACTCTGGTACTGTGATGCAGTACTCTGGTACTGTGATGCAGTACTCTGATACTGTGATGCAGTACTCTGGTACTCTGGTACTCTGGTACTGTGATGTAGTACTCTGGTACTGTGATGCAGTACTCTGGTACTGTGATGTAGTACTCTGGTACTCTGGTACTCTGATACTGTGATGCAGTACTCTGGTACTGTGATGCAGTACTCTGGTACTGTGATGTAGTACTCTGGTACTCTGGTACTCTGGTACTCTGATACTGTGATGCAGTACTCTGGTACTGTGATGTAGTACTCTGGTACTCTGATAGTTATTCAGAGATATGAACTAATTCTCAGATTGATGGTTATCAGAAAACAACTCTGTGATCGGTCGTCATAGCAACCAAACATCCTGCTAGATGAAGCTTGCCCTCTGTACTTCCTGTCAACAGTAACTCCTACTGTAACTCACCAGCTCCAGACATGACAAGAAAAAAAGAGTTTATTACAAGAAGTCAAATGATTATTGTTACTTACAGCAGCACCAGGTTCCACCTTGATGTAAGAATTACACCAGAGTTAAGCTTTAACTAGTTTATATCTGCAGACCAAGATTCACTACTAGCAGAAAACACTGCAGCTCCTCATGCAGGTAGAGTTCATAGAGGTGGAAACCTCACTGTGATACTCTGTTTAATTCTACCTGTGTGTGTTTCTGTTGTTCACATTGGATCATAACAGACTGTAGAGTAATAGGTGTGCAGTTTAGGACCAATCACATGTTGCATTTAATCCAGTAACGCTTGCATTGGTTGGCTGTGAGCACGTCCACATGAATAATCAATGTTGGGAAAGTTCATTTTCTACAGGAACTAGTTCAAAGTTATTTTTTTTAATATGTTGCTGCGAGTTTTTATTTTTCTAAATG
>NC_070583.1:37092517-37107517 GCF_027409825.1 Scomber japonicus | reverse complement strand
CTGGCGCTGGTCCGATGGCAGGGAGACAAGTCCCAGGAGCTGACGTCCCGCTTCTGGAAGAGGCTGAGGGTGGAGTTACCTGTGAGGAGGGTTGGCAGCGGGGAGGAGGGGAGCGGGAAGGAGGGGGCCCTGATGAGGATGTTGAGTCAGAACAGCACCAACTCCCAGACGGGCCTCATCACCAACACGGTCAAAGAGCCGCAGAAAGTCTTCAACTCTGCATCATAGACGAGTCGGAGGTCTGCAGCAGCATTTCACTGAGAACAGTCACAGCTTAGCTTTGACACGTTAACAAGACACGACAGCGTTACTTCTTCATGACCGAGACCTGGAGCTGCGACAGACCAAAGATCTGTGAGACAGCTCGGACAGGAAGTCACACTTTTTACTTTTATTCTTGGAAAGGTTTTCTTGGTCATAATGAGGGTTCAGGTTCCTTCTCTTCACTTCAGTTTCTACCTCTGGCTAATTTTTAAAGCCAGTTTCAGTGTTTGTCTTTAAGACTCAGTCACGCTTTTTAGTGCCTTATGAAAACAATCAGTATGTATTAATGTGTTCTGGTGACACAAACAGTATTAAAAAAAGGTTGTATAGAAAATACCAAGATTTAAATTTGGTAATAAGAGCTGCAACTAACTATTATTTTCATCATTGAATAATGTGCCAATTTTAATTATTTTATCAATTAAATGTTAAACATGGTGAAAGAAATGTCATTCACAGTTTCTCAGGACCCAGAACGATGTTTTTAACCGGCTCTAAACCTTCAGTTATTCAATCTTCTGTCATATATGACGAAGAAAACAGAAAAACATCACATGTGAGTCGCTGGAACCAACAAACATTTGGCATTTTTAGTAGAAATATACTAAATAATCAATCGCCATGAGCAAATTATAGCCTGAAGTCATTTCAGTTAATTAGTTAGCACTTCTGCCCCCTACAGGTTGTAGTGTACATTGCAGCCACAGCAGCTTCCTGATGATGATGATGATGATGAATCATCTTCATCAGCTGCAGAATTTATATGTAGAATGGGTCCTGAAGCTGGATTAGGGTTCGCCGTTGGAGGAAAGAAGATGAGGACATTAAAATCTCCTGGCTTCAGTATTATTGCTCCTCCTTTCATTATCAACCTCATCACCATAAATCCCTTTTCATCAGCTCACCACCTCTTCATTATCACTGTATATTCACTGTTAGCAGGGTGTAGATGCTTGTGGGAGACGTCTCTCTATCGGAGGGAGACACAATATAAAAACTGGAATAAGACGAGCTTTTTAAGATATTTCAGACTCTGCTTGATGCTTTCTTTTGTACAGATCATTAATGGGGCACACTAGTGGACCAAGTTTCAGTTCAATCGTTTCAGTAGCTGTTGAGATATTTGATTCAG
This sequence comes from Scomber japonicus, assembly GCF_027409825.1. NCBI lineage: Eukaryota > Metazoa > Chordata > Actinopteri > Scombriformes > Scombridae > Scomber > Scomber japonicus. Next base: position 37,106,121 of record NC_070583.1, on the reverse strand, counting down.
GACCAAAGTGGTGGGCTTACCAACGTTATCATCCCTAAAGCTGTGCTGCTAGCGTGGTGAAGAATGTATCGACTAAATATATTTAAAATGACACAGAAAAAAAAACAACACTACAAAATTGAAGTTCTAGTTTCCTGTGGTGGAGTTAGAGGGTTTCCTGTTTACTTCAATATGTTAAATAGAGTTTTTTTCCAGGAGCAGCATCAAGTAGCCATCGGAGCATTTTAATACACGTCACCGCTCTGCTGTGCTGGTTGCTTCACTTTGGTCACATATTATCTTCAGAGTATTTTTGGGGGAATCCGTCATAACAGTGAAATAAAGTTTGATCCATGTACTGCAATGTTTTAAATATTAGAGTAAATGTATTTACAGAGTCTAATCGTTACTTTGAGTTGTTACCATTACTGTGCACTTTCTATGTTTTGTTCTGTTTTGACTTTTTCTACATTCAGCATTTAAATAAATCAAATATATCAAGTTATATTTTTCTTTTTAAGAATGTACTGTGCTATTCAGTTTAACTTTTATAAGAATAACAGAATGGTTTTTTGGGAGAATGCACTTCAATCCTGCACTTTGTCATGCTCTACATTTTCTATTTTAGCAATCTACAGTATTTCATCTATTTTTAAATAAATTGAATTTTTCATTAAGCATTATGTTGTCATCATCATTCATTTCATTGCTTCATTTCATGTCTATCACTTGATCTAATACAAACATTTATAATATGTAGTTATTATGATAATTCACACAAGGTTACTAATATAATTCTTGCCATTTATTCTATTTTAATGTATTTAAAATACGTTTAAATCAGTTATGCACTGTTATGTTAGCATCAATTAAGTTTACTGATATATTGTTCTTGTATTAACTGTTGAATTATCAAACTTGATTTTTTTTTATTGTTTTTCAATACAAACAACTTTATCACATAGGAAAATAGATGTACCATACAAGTGAAATAGCACCAAGACAAGAAAGAAAAGAAATAAAGAAAACATATTTTAAACAGACACTACCAATAAAAAATTAAATTAAATTAAAAAAAAAAAAAAATCACCAAAAACAAATGAATGAAAAATTAAATAAATGAAAGGAAAAGAAGTCACAAGGTAAGCAGTATCATTATCAAAAATCAGCATACAGCATCATTACACCTCCCAATATTATATCACATTATCCTTATAAAACCTCACTATTCACATAACATCTCATTCACAAGTGGCCTAAACCCCCCATGGTCAGACATCATCACAAAAATTCAATGCCTTCAAAAATTCAGTGTAAAAAAATTCAATGTCTTCAAAAATTCAGTTTAAAAAAATTCAGTCTTCAAAAATTCAGTTTAAAAGAATTCAATGTGGGTTGAGCATAGCTCAGCGGGTAGAGCACCCACCCATGTGTTGAGGCTATAGTCCTCGTTGCAGGTGATCCCGGTTCGAATCCCGAGCTAAGCGGTCTTGTCCTGCGTGTCATTCCCCCTCTCTCTGCCTCTTGTTTCCTGTCTATCTCCACTGTCCTGTACATTAAAGGCAAAAAAAGCCCGAAAAAATATATATATATAAAAAAAAAGAATTCAATGTCTTCAAAAATTCAGTGTAAAAAAAAATCAGTTTAAAATAATTCAGTTTTAAAAAAAATCAGCGTAAAAAAATTCAATGTCGCAAAAAATTTAGTGTAAAAAAATTAAATGCCTTCAAAAATTCAGTGTAAAAAAATTCAGAGTCAACATCCGGGTAACTAAACAGAAGCAATCGATCCCTGAATCAAATCGTTCACCATCCAGCCGATCAAGTTACGCTCCGTTTACTCTCCGAAGCGCCATCGTTGTTTCTGCCGGTAGCTAACGTAGCTAACGTAGCTGACGTAGCTGAGTGGGCTTAACCACATATCTTCACCGCCTTCCTGTGTCGGGGGTCACATGACAAACGGAGCGTAACTTGACTGGATGGATGGTGAACGATTTGATTCAGGGATCGATTGCTTCTGTTTAGTTACCCGGATGTTGACTCTGAATTTTGACACTGAATTTTTTTACGATGTATTTTTGAAGACACTGAATTTTTGAAGGCTTTGAATTTTTGACTGAATTTTTGAAGACATTGAATTTTTTTACACTGAATTTTTGAAGACATTGAATTTTTTTACACTGAATTTTTGAAGACATTGAATTTTTTTACACTGAATTTTTTGAGACATTGAATTTTTTTACAATGAATTTTTGAAGACACTGAATTTTTGAAGACATTTAATTTTTTTACACTGAATTTTTGAAGACATTGAATTTTTTTTACACTGAATTTTTGAAGGCTTTGAATTTTTTTACAAAAAAAAATTAAATTCAGTTCTTGAAATTCAACGGCTTTTAAAATTCAAAGTCTGATTTCAATGAAAAAAAAAATCAGTGTTTGAAATTCGATGCAAAAAAAAAATTCAGTGCTAAAAATTCAAATTCAAAAGCAGATGGCACAGATTTACTTCCATATAGTTACATCATCATCTTATATAATGTCAGACCAGTGACGCCCCATTAAAATGTTGACTGATCTCAATCTTTATATTATACTCATGTACAAAGCACAACCATATCAAACACAGTCTCTGATGAGTCAAAGGTCGTCATCATCATCATCATCAACATCTTCATCATCTTCATCTTCATCATATGAAAAAATGCAATGTCTTCAAAAATTCAGTTTAAAAAAATTCAGTCTTCAAAAAATCAGTGTAAAAAAGTTCAATTACTTAATAAATTCAGTGTAAAAAAATTTAATAAAAAAATTCAATGTAAAAAATTCAGTGTAAAAAAATTCAATTACTTCAAAAATTCAGTTTAGAAAAATTCAATGTCACAAAAAATTAAGTGTAAAATATATAAATATAATATTTTTAAATAATTTTTTTTCACTGAATTTTTGAAGGCATTGAATTTTTTTTAAATGAATTTTTGAAGACATTGATTTTTTTTACATTGAATTTTTTACATTGAATTTTTTACATTGAATTTTTTACATTGAATTTTTTACATTGAATTTTTTTATTAAATTTTTTTTTACACTGAATTTTTTTAAACATTAGAAAAAATTCAGTTCTTGAAATTCAACGGCTTTTAAAATTTAAAGTCTGATTTCAATGGAAAAAAAATTCAGTGTTTGAAATTCGATGCAAAAAAATTCAGTGTTTGAAATTCAATGCAAAAAAAAAATCAGTGCTAAAAATTCAAATTCAAAAGCAGATGGCACAGATTTGCTTCCATATAGTTACATCATCATCATTTTATATAATCTCAGACCAGTGACTGATCTCAATCTTTATGTGAACTAAACTGTAAATATATTATACTCATGTACAAAGCACAACCATATCAAACACAGTCTCTGATGAGTCAAAGGTCGTCATCATCATCATCATCTTCTTCATCATCTTCATCATCATCATCTTCTTCAGATGCCATTTCTGCCTCAGAGTTGTGGCGGTCAATGAAATCTGGTCTACGACTTCTAATGCAGTTCAACCGCAGGGATGGATGGATGGATGGATGGATGGATGGATGGATGGATGGATGGATGGATGGATGGATGGATGGATGGATGGATGGATAGATAGATAGATAGATAGATAGATAGATAGATAGATAGATAGATAGATAGACAGATAGATAGATAGATACATAGATACATAGATAGATAGATATATGGATAGACAGATAGATAGATAGATACATAGATACATAGATAGATAGATAGATAGATAGATAGATAGATAGATAGATAGATAGATAGATAGATAGACAGATAGATAGATAGATACATAGATACATAGATAGATAGATACATAGATACATAGATAGATAGATACAGAAGAAAGATGCTTCTGTGATTCAAGAGATTTGTGCTCCAGGAAAAGCTCCCAGCATGCACCACTGGTCACGTCTCCTCTCAGGGTTGGAAGTTCTCCTCCAGCGCATCAATTTCACTATTGCCAAAATCAGAGGAAATAAAAAGCAGTTAAATATGCATCATATATCATCACCCAGAGCATTTCTCCATTTAACACCAGAGCTGCAGAAATCTAATATGCATTTAAATATTCATCACATTCTGTTCATGTCTTCCCAAGCATTTCTCCATTTAACACCATATTTATTAATGTGTAGACGGTGCAGTGGGTGTCAGGCAGATATACCCTCATGTTATATGTGTTTACCTCTTGACCTCAGTAAGTAAGAGTGCTACACTGAGCTTCATCTGAATTTGAACTAATCTGCTGACTGGCCAGTTTGAAGCAGGCCGACTGTGTAGCCTGCAGGACTCCAACACTTACTGTACATCCTTTAACCTGCCTCCAATCCTGTCAATCAGCCTATCCTCAATCAATCAATCAATCAATCAATCAATCTTTATTTATAAAGCACCAAATGACAACAGAGTTATCTCAAGGCTCTTTCCACATAGAGCAGGTTCTAAACCGAACTCTTCAGGTTTTAACTTTAAAGAGACCCAACATTCCCACATGAGACACAGTGGAGAGAAACAACTCCCTTTTAACAGGAAGAACCCTCAGAACCAGACTCAGAGTGGGAGAACATCTGCCTCCACCGGTTGGAGTAGAGGGGAGAGAGAGGAAGGATAGAGGAGAGAGAGAGGAAGAGGAGGAGAGAGAGATAAGCACAATGAAAATCAACAATCCTGAGAGGAGATGACCTGCTCTTCAGACTTCCAGCAATCAGAGTCACTCCTCTGAAAGTGTTGCCCTCATCATCTGTCTCACAATCCCTTTTTCTCATCTGTAAAGCATTTAACGGACATTTCTTTCAAATAAATAATACCTGGTTTTGTATTTCGTCAGAACAGTTTGGGTGGAGCAGAGTGGAGTGACTCTGATGAGAGATGAGTTCACACAGGAAGGAAAACCTCAGAAGCAGAGTCCTTTATGAACTTCTTGGCCTTGCACTGCTGCACAGACTGAACTCCAACATCACTGGATCTCAACTAGAATAAGACAAGATAGCAACGGCAAATCACAAACCATTCAATTTAATACCATTTTAATATGAATGTTCATATTTTTGTATAATTTCAGGCTAAAATGGCATTTTAATGACATGAGCACACAGACAGGCAGCATTAAAATAACTAGATTAATGATTAGTGATTTCATATGAAGGAGCCAACCTCTAGATGTTCAATAGTGGTTTGATATCCTCAAAGGAAATGAATCCCGCTCAGTGTCTCTCTCCTTCCTGCGTCTTTTTGTTATTTTATAAGCCCCGCCCCCTACTGTTCCCTTTCTTACTTGCAGCCAATGAACACAGCTGGCACTGATTGACACCTTCAGCAACCAATCAAACAATATAGCCTCAATTAAAAGAGACAATCTGGGTTTTTTTGTTGTTTTTGAACGTTTTTACCAAAGTTCACATGAATCTGTCTTTTAGATGTTGAGCTGTGAACAGGAAACGTTCAAACCTGGTGATGAGACTCAGTTTGTATTCTCTCTTCTTCTACTCACATAAAGTTGTTGTGTTGTCAGATCTGTCGGAGTCCATCGTGCAGTCGATGCAGCGAAGTCGCCGCCTGCTGTTCATCCTCAGTCCCGACTTCCTGGCCGAAAAGAGCTTCAGCCTGCTGGAGTGTCGCCTCGGTCTGTACGTCCAACACGGCCACCAGTCCTCCATCGTGGCCGTCACGTACCGCTCCGTCAGTAAGCTCCCCTGCGTGGAGGTGGCTCAGCTCCGTCAGGCCGCCGCCACCGTGACGTGGCGAGGGAGCCGATCGGAGCCGCTGCGGTCTCGCTTCTGGCTGCGGCTGAGGCTGGCGCTGCCGGTAAGGCCGCTGGCTCTGGGCAGGAGGCTCATCGACAGCACGTCGTCTCACTCGGACCTCGCAGCGCTCGCCCTGCAGAGGGCGCAAAGCATCCAGAGCCAGAGACAGAGAGACAGAGCAGGAGCCAATCAGAGCCGCAGGAACAGGCGGACCTCGGCCAATCAGAGCAGACAGGCCCTGCACAGAGGGAGGGGGAGGGGGAGGAGGGGGGCGGGGTCTAACGACAGAGAGGAGGAGTCACTGCACAGCTGCTCGGAGTGCGCTAAGTTCGTTGGTCAGGTGGAGGACAGGAGGGTGGGGCTAACTGTGGAGATGATGTCATATGACAGGACTGAGATCAGGTCTGACCCTGTTCTAGAAACAGCCCCGACCGCAACCCCTGCCCCCGCCCACAATGCTCATAGTACTCCTGACCCCGCCCACAGTTCTCCTGACTCCACCCACAATGCTCCTGACTCCATCCACAGTGCTCACAGTACTCCTGGACCCACCCACAATACTCACAGTACTCCTGACTCCACCCACAATGCTCATAATACACCTGACCCCGCCCACAATGCTCACAGTACCCCTGGCCCCGCCCATAATGCTCACAGTACTCTTGACTCTGCCCACAATACTCACAGTACCTCTGACCCCGCCCACAATACTCACAGTACTCCTGACTCCGCCCACAATACTCACAGTACCTCTGACCCCGCCCACAATACTCACAGTACCTCTGACCCCGCCCACAATACTCACAGTACTCCTGACCCCGCCCACAATGCTCACAGTACTCCTGACCCCGCCCACAATGCTCACAGTACTCCTGACCCCGCCCACAATACTCACAGTACTACTGACCCCGCCCACCATACTCATAGTACTCCTGGCCCCGCCCACAATACTCACAGTACTACTGACCCCGCCCACAATGCTCACAGTACCTCTGACTCCGCCCCCCTTACCCACCTGGCTCCAGATGGAGGAAAACACAAACAGCAGCAGATGATTGGCTCCAGGTGAAGGGGGGGAGGGGTCTGTGGTAAAAGTCATGCATGTAGCTGAGGCTCCTCCCCTGACACTAACTCCGCCCCCCCAAAAAAACCCAAACTGACCCTTTAAAACAAACTCACAACACATTTAACGGACCAGCACGTAGGATTCAGTGGCATCTAGTGGACGAGTATTAAAACTCTAACCCTTAAAAAAATGAATATTATATTAAATTTCTGCGAAGTCTGTTCTTCTAGATGTCACTATATTCTACAAACTGCTCCTTTAATGATGCTTCAGACTGAATCCTCAAAAACATGATTTTATTTGATGAGATGAAAGTTTTCCTGCATGCTGTGAGCTCTGCTGAGATCTGCTGGATGATTTTAGGCCTCAAGTTTTTATAAATAAAGATTTGTATTATTAAAAATGTCTTTTTAATGAATTCTTTATTTTCCTCTCTCCTTTCCTCCTCCCCTCTCCTTTCCTCTCCTCTCCTCTCCTCTCTCCTCTTCTCTCTCCTTTCCTCCGTCCTTTCCTTTCCTCCTCTCCTCTCTCCTCTCCTCTCCTCTCTCTTCTCCTCCTCTCCTCTCTCCTCTCTTCCTCCTCCTCCCTCCCTCCATTTTTATTTCCCTGCAGAAAGAACATAAAGTGATTATCAGTGATTAAAGTTTGACCTCGCCTCCAGGAAACTGCAAATTAACACAAAGTGCTGCATGAAGATGAAGATGATGAAGATGAGGAAGAGGAGTCATCTCACACTGCTGCAGGATCTAGTCACACACACACACACACACACACACACACACACACACACACACACACACACACACACACACACACATACACTTTAATTAGTTTAATGAGCTGATTTGCTGCTTTGTCGTTTTCTGGATCCAAAGTTAAGAAAATATATAAAAATATATAAAAATATATCAGCTGATTTAAATCTTCTTTACTGTTCTTACTTGGCTCTGTTACTTATATATTTATTTATCTTTATAATATTTATTTTATTTTACTTTCTGAATATTTAATATCACAGAGCTGAAGCATGTGTGGATGTTTCAGCTGTTTGACAGATCATGATTAAAATGATCCAGCAGGAGGCGCTGTTTGACCATCTGATCACTAACAGAGTTCCTCCTCTTTCCTCTCCTCTCTCCTTTCTTTTCCTCTTTCCTCTCCTCTCCCTGTTTCCTTTCCTTTCCTCTCCTTTCCTCTCTTCCTGTCCTCCTTTCCTCTCCTCTCTCATTTCCTCTCTCCTTTCCTTTCCTCTCCTCTTTTCCTCTCCTCTCCCTGTTTCCTTTCCTCTCGTCTCCTTTCCTTTCTCTCTCCTCTCCTCTCCTCTCCCCTTTCCTCTTTCCTCTCCTCTCTCATTTCCTCTCTCCTTTCCTCTCCTCTCTCATTTCCTCTCTCCTTTCCTCTCCTCTCTCATTTCCTCTCTCCTTTCCTCCTCTCCTCTTTTCCTCTCCTCTCCCAGTTTCCTTTCCTTTTGTCTTTTTTCCTTTCCTCTCCTCTCCTTTACAGTCTCTATTAAACTTTATTCTCTTTCTTTCCTCTCTCCTCTCCTCCTTACCCCTTATCTTGTTTCCTCCCTTCTTTCGTCTCCTTTCCTTTCCTCTCCTCTCCCTGTTTCCTTTCCTTTCATCTCCTTTCGTCTCCTTTCCTCTCTTCCTCTCCTCCTTTCCTCCCCTCTCTCATTTCCTCTCTCCTCTCCTCTCCTCTCCTCTCCCTGTTTCCTTTCCTCTCCTCTCCTTTTCTTTCTCTCTCCTTTACTTTCCTCTCCTCTCCTTCTCTCCTTCCCTCTTTCCTCTCCTCCTCTCCTTTCCTCTTTCCTCTCCGTCTCTCCTTTCCTCTTTCCTCTCCTCTTTCCTCTCCGTCTCTCCTTTCCTCTTTCCTCTCCTCTTTCCTCTCCTCTTTCCTCTCCGTCTCTCCTTTCCTCTTTCCTCTCCTCTTTCCTCTCCTCTCCTCTTTCCTCTCCTTCTCTCCTTTCCTCTTTCCTCTCCTCTTTCCTCTCCTCCTCTCCTTTCCTCTTTCCTCTCCGTCTCTCCTCTCCTCTCCTCTCCTCTCCTCTCCTCTCTCCTTTCCTCTTTCCTCTCCTCTCTCATTTCCTCTCTCCTTTCCTCCTCTCCTCTTTTCCTTTCCTCTCCCTGTTTCCTTTCCTCTTTCCTCTCCGTCTCTCCTTTCCTCTTTCCTCTCCTTCTCTCCTTTCCTCTTTCCTCTCCTCCTCTCCTTTCTTCTTTCCTCTCCTCCTCTCCTTTCCTCTTTCCTCTCCTCTTTCCTCTCCTTTCCTCTTTCCTCTCCTCCTCTCCTTTCCTCTCCGTCTCGCCTTTCCTCTTTCCTCTTTACTCTCCTTTCCTCTTTCCTCTTTCCTCTCCTCCTCACCCCTTCCCTCTTTCCCTCTCTCATCCTCATCACATTCCTACTCTTCCTCTTCATCATCATCATCATCACTCTGCTTCCTCTCACAGTAAATGAGTTAATACTTTACTTCCTGCAGCAGCTCACACACTTTATTATAAACATCATTAAAGTCATTTAGATGTTTTACAAACAGTTTAATTAATTTAACTGAGACACCACAGAAGAAGAAGAGGAGCGAGACACCACAGAAGAAGAGAAACGATGCAACAGCCAGAAAACATAAATAAACTAAACACCACAGAAGAAGAAAACCATAAATTCATTAATAAATCACAGACGCTGCGAACACAACTAATTATTCAAAGCTCTGCTCAGACCATCCATCATCTGTGTGTGTGTGTGTGTGTGTGTGTGTGTGTGTGTGTGTGTGTGTGTGTGTGTGTGTGTGTGTGTGTGTGTGAGTGTGTGTGTGTGTGTGTGTGTGTGTGTGTGTGTGGGTGTGTGTGTGTGTGTGGGTGTGTGTGTGTGTGTGTGTGTGTGTGTGTGTGCAGGGATCAATGGTGAAATGGCAGAGTTGATTAAAGCGCTGTAAGTGTGTGTGCATAAAAAAAAAGATTAATATCAGTTTATTTTATTGCTTATTCAAGCTGTGTGTGTGTGTGTGTGTGTGTGTGTGTGTGTGTGTGTGTGTGTGTGTGTGTGTGTGTGTGTGTGTGTACCAGAACAGTACATATTACTACAGTATCTTAAGTCTTAAGTATTAAGCCTGTTAAGTACAATTTACAGATAAACATAATAATAATAATAATAATAATAAAAATAAAAATAATAAAAATATAATAATAATAATAATAATAAATAAAATAAAAATAAAAAATAAAATAATAATAATACTAATAATAAAAAATAATAAAAATAAAAATAATAAAAATAAAAATAATAAAAATATAATAATAATAATAATAATAATAATAATAAATAAAATAAAAATAATAATAAAAAATAAAAATAACAATAATAAAAAATAAAATAAAAATAATAACAATAATAATAACAATAATAATAATAATAGTTCCTACAGACATTTAAAATAATAAACCTAAATATTAAATATAAGTAACTTTTGCATGAACTATAGATGAGCTCCATCACTGTTAAACTTCCTGAATGTTTCAAAATAAAAGTCTACCAGGAGAAAGTTAGTGCACCCAGTGAGCCAGAGGAAGGCTTTTAATGTGAAATATTTACTCTGGCAGGAAATAAAAGCCTTCATCATCTTATCATCTTCATCTCTTTCTTTTCTGTCCAAGTGAATATTGGATCAAACTCATCAGCAGCAGCACTTTATATCATCTTCATCATCATCATCATCATCATCATCATCATCATCATCATCATCATCATCACTCTGACCTTTACCTCCTTCCTTCCTCTCCTCCGTCTCTTCCTGTTGTTCTTCAGCAGTAAAAGGCTTTTAGATATTAAATAAATAAAAAGTGTGATCAGCGTTTATTAATGCGAGCTGCAGCCGAGCCAGAACATCGTCGTCCGTCATCGTCGCCACGGCAACCAGGAGCCCAATAACCCGCCAAATATCGATTTAAAGTTCAGAGCAGGAGAGATTTATCGTGTTTAATACGAAGAGAACATGTGAGGATGGAGTGTCTTTAACCTTCCTTCCTTCTGTCCTTCCTTCCTTCTGTCCTTCCTCCTTACCTCCTTCTCTTTCCTCCCTTCCTTCCTCCTTTACTTTCTTCTTCCTCCCTTCCTTCCTTCTTTCCTCCATCCTTCCTTCATTCCTTTCCTCCCTTCCTTCCTTCCTCCTGCCTTCCTCCCCTCCGTCCTTCTGTCCTTCCTCCCTTCTGTCCTTCCTCCCTACCTCCTTCTCTCTTTCTTTCCTTCCTCTCTTTCCTCCCTTCCTTCTTTCCTTCCTCTATCCCCCTTTCTTCCTTCCTTCCTTCCTTCCTTCCTTCCTTCCGTCCTTCCTTCCTTCCTTCCTTCCTCCTTCTCTCTTTCTTTCCTCCCTCCCTCCTACCTTCCTTCCTTCCTTCCTTCTTTCCTCTGTCCTTCTTTCCTTCCTTCCTTCTTTCCTCTGTCCTTCCTCCCTTCCTTCCTTGACTCGAGGACAACAGGAGGGTTAAAGAGGATTTTTTATCATCATTTTAAAAGTAACAAGAGACTGAATCTGGTCTCTAAATGTCCGAAAGAGACACATTTTTACTTGATATGAAAGGACAGTGATGGGAGGGGTGTGTATGTCTGTGTGTGTGTGTGTGTGTGTGTGTGTGTGTGTGTGTGTGTGTGTGTGTGTGTGTGTGTGAGACACAGGAGCCGAGACGAAGAATCTGACGAATACTCAATATCAGATTTAAGTGTTTGTGTGTAAAGCAGCGTAATCCTGCTGTTCTCTGCCAGGACGGGTCCGACTGGTTATTAATTATAGTGTGTGTGTGTGTGTGTGTGTGTGTGTGTGTGTGTGTGTGTGTGTGTGTGTGTGTGTGTGTGTGTGTGTGTGTGTCCATTGTCATGCAGTGAAATGAGTGTTAACTGCAGCCTGTGGCTCCATGCCAGCATCACATTACTGTATGTTTGAGGTGTGTGTGTGTGTGTGTGTGTGTGTGTGTGTATGTGTGTGTGTGTGTGTTTCTGTGTGTGTCTGTGTGTGTGTGTGTGTGTTTTTATTTGTGCAGGACTGAGTGTGTTTATGGCGTGGTGCCAGTGCAGAGATATTGTGTCAGGTGTGTTTCTGTGTGTGTTTCTCTGTGTGTGTGTGTGTCTGTGTGTGTGTCTGTGTGTGTGTGTGTGTGTGTGTGTGTGTGTGTGTGTGCAGTGCCAAAGGTCGTCTCCATTGGTCGATTTACATTCCACACACACACTTATCACACGCGACCGCTGCTATTTGATCCTCTGAAGGAAAAACGACTGCTGCCAAAAAAATGAGTTTAAAGGACGAGTTCACTGTTTTACTGTGTGTTACTGTGTGTGTGTGTGTGTGTGTGTGTGTGTATGTGTGGGTTAATGGTTGAGCAGCAGACTCCAGCAGTTACTATGTTGGTATGTAGTTACTCATCATCACACAGGACTCATCAAACATTAAACTGAGAGCAGACAGACAGACAGACAGACACAGTCGCCATGGAAACCGTACATGATGCTAACACGGCTCATCTCCAGCTTTATATTAATCTCTTATATAGTCTCTACTGGAAATATCTTTACATGATTTCCACCTCTGCTCACCAGAAAACTAACTAGAGCCCCCCCTAGTGGACTGAAGATGGAATTGATCTTATTATTCTTAAAGAACACATTAAATAGGTCATAAATGTATTTCTAAAAAAGGTGTAAAAAGCATTTCAACCATTTAGATTTGAATTGTGGAGCTAGGCTTCACAAACTGTGTTTCAAGATTTCTGTGTTCAGGATTTAGTGATTAGCATAAACCCGCCCCTGCTGCTGTAGAGGTAGAAGAGGAGGAGAGAGAGAGAGAGAGGAAGGTGAGGAGAGAGAGGAAGGAGAGGAGAGAGAGGAAGAGGAGGAGAGAGAGGAAGGAGAGAGGAAGAGGAGGAGAGAGAGGAAGGAGAGAGAGAGGAAGGACAGGAAGAGGAATAGAGAGGAAGGAGAGGAGGAGAGAGAGGAGAGAGAGGAAGAGGAGGAGAGAGAGGAAGGATAGAGGAGAGAGAGGAAGGAGAGAGGAGAGAGAGGAAGGAGAGAGGAAAGAGAGGAGAGAGAGGAAGGAGAGAGAGGAAGGAGAGAGGAAGGAGAGGAAGGAGAGAGGAAGAGGAGGAAGGAGAGGAGAGAGAGGAAGGAGAGGAGAGAGTTAACAAACAACTCCGGGGAAGAAGTTTAGCTTATTGAATGCATTAATAGAACATGAATGTTAATGGATATAGATGGATGGATAGAGAGAGAGAGAGAGGAGGAGAGAGGAGCCCAGTGCATCATGGGAATCCCCCGGCAGTCTAAGCCTATAGCAGCATAAACTAGGAGCTCTAAGAGCCCTAACTATAAGCTTTAGACTCTACTCAAAACATGCTAAATAAATAATATACCAGAAAACTGATCAGAACCCAACAATGTAGATAGTCTCTGAGCAACGTTTAACGCTCATATCTCTGAGCACTCTGCTGACCTTTGACCTCAGGCTCAGTCACAGCTGATTGGATCATGAACACGTTTGAACTTTTAAGACTTAAAGGTGAAATTTGGTCTTTAGATTCTGACAACAACCAGATTATTTAATAAAAGACTAAATCAGAGGGGTCAAGCTCATTTCCATTCAAGGGCCACAAACAACCCAATTGATCTCATGTGGGCCGGACCATTAAAAAGATGGAAGGAAGGAAGGAAGGAAGGACGAAAAGAAGCAAGGAAGGAAGGAAGGGAGGAAGGAAGGAAAAGACGTAAGGCAGAAAGGAAGGAAGG
>NC_070583.1:37070017-37087517 GCF_027409825.1 Scomber japonicus | reverse complement strand
TTAACAAGTCGGCTCCAAATCTGCTACTCACAAGTTTACACTGATAAATATGTTCAAGAGATCAGATTTCAACTTCAGTCTCACATGCAGAGTTACTTTATTTCATGAAGATCTGATGTTCAGACTTTAAAAACTTATTTTATGAGTAAAAACTATGAAGAGAACTCTTTCAGGGTCTTTGTCTCTGATGTCTGCTGGTTCGGGCCTCTGATGCTGAAACATAAAGAGTGATATTTAAGACCAATGCTTCCTAATCTGGAGGGTTAGGGTGCTACGGAAAAGGACGAGGGCCAAATCAGAACTTTGACATTAAAGTCAGAAGAACAGGACATAAATCTGAAGGTTCAGATAATCAATGATTTGCAGTCTTTGCTTTTCTGAACCTTCTTGCAAACCTCTGTTTTAAAGACTAAATCTAGAGCTGTGTCTCTAATCTCTTCTTCTTCACACTGAAGCTGGTATCTAGTAAAACAGATATATATTCATGTGTTTTTGCCTTTCATCCACATGCAACCCAGTTTTTCAGCGCGTGTTCAGGGGAAAATGGAGTTTTAGGTTCCTGAACGTCACAGTACGCGACAGACAATACACTAACTGCTGGTTCAGGTCTCTGATGCTGAAACATAAACAGTGATATTTAAGATCAGTGCTTCCTAATCTGGAGGGTTAGAGCGCTACGGAAAAGGACGAGGGCCAATCGAAGTCAGAACTCTGATATTAAAGTCAGAAGAACACAACATAAATCTGAAGGTTCAGATAGTCAGTGATCTGCAGTCTTTGCTTTTGCCTCTTAATTCATGTTTTAGTTGAAATGTTCACAACTTTAAAAAAGAAAAACAAACAAAAAAAGCTTCTTTTAAGGAATCACAAATCTCTGTTTTAAAGACTAAATCTAGAGCTGTGTCTCCAATCTCTTCTTCTTCACACTGAGGGCTTGTAGACACGGAGCTGGTATCTAGTAAAACTGATATATATATTCATGTGTTTTTGCCTTTCATCCACACGAAACCCAGTTTTTCAGCGTGTCTTCAGGGGAAAATTGAGTTTTAGGTTCCTGAACGTCACAGTACGCGACAGACAATACATTAACTGCTGGTTTGAGTCTCTGATGCTGAAACATAAAGAGTGATATTTAAGACCAGTGCTTCCTAATCTGGAGGGTTAGAGCGCTACAGAAAAGGACGAGGGCCAAATCAGAACTCTGATATTAAAGTCAGAAGAACACGACATTAATCTGAAGGTTCAGATAATCAATGATCTGCAGTCTTTGCTTTTTCCTCTTAATTCATGTTTTAGTTGAAATGTTCACAAATTTAAAAAAGAAGGAATCACAAACCTCTGTTTTAAAGACTAAATCTAGAGTTGTGTTCTCTAATCTCTTCTTCTTCACACTGAAGGCTTGTACACACGGAGCCGGTATCTAGTAAAACTGATATATTTTCATACTTTCATCCACATGAAAACCCAGTTTTAGGTCACTGAAAACGATTATTTCTGAAAACTCAGTTTTGGTTTGTCAGCGTGTGTTCAGGGGTAAATGGAGTTTTAGGTTCCTGAACGTCACAGTATGCGACAGACAGTACACTAACGTCAGGTGTGTGACCTTTGTTTAGGCTTATGTGGTGTATTTATGGGGGTTAGCTCTATATTCCCACAATCAGAAAAGGACATGAAATGGGCAGAATAAACTAGCGAGCTGTTTTCTATGTAGTCTGCTTTAACGTTTTGATGAACATTTTGTGGGAAAAGGAGTCAAGTTTTTAGTTTTTATCAAACCCTGACAGTTCTGCAAAATCCCAGATTACATTTAATGCCAACAGTTTTATAATTTCTTGCTTTGTAGATTATTTTGTGCATGAAAACTGTTCAAACTGTTAGTTTATGCTGCTATAGGCTTAGACTGCCGGGGGACTCATGATGCACTGGGCTCCTCTCTCCTTCCTCTCTCTCTCTGTCCATCCATCTATATCCATTAACATTCAGGAGGAAAGGAGGAAGGAAGGAAAGGAGTAAGGAGGGAGAGAAGAAGGAAAGGAGGAAGGAAGGAAGGAAGGAAGGAAAGGAGGAAGGAAGGAAAAATTAAAGAAAGAGGGAGTAAGGAAGGAAGGACGGAACAGTCAAAAGAGAGACGGGGTCAATTTGACCCGGGAGGACGACATGAAGGTTAATGTTGTAAAATAAACGGAGACGACTCGAACGTGTCTGTGAATCAGTTTTTTTTTGTTTCAGTTAGTTCACAGTTTTCAGACAGTTACACCGTTTGCAGTTACACCGTTTTATCTTCACAATCTGTACAAGTTCATATAAAAACACAAAGAGTCTGTTAAAGTGATTTAAAGCCTCACTGAGCGGCCGACAGGAAGTGAGTTAAATCAGCTGATTCACATGTTTTACATCACAGCAGCAGATATCAGAGTTCATGGCAGTAAAGATTACACCAAATACATTTAAATGGAAACATGTTGGCAGCACAAGTACAATGACTCTGTTCAAATTACAAAAAGCAGCATCAGGTTTGTTAAAATGTACATTTAGTATTTTTGTTGGTTTTATATCATTTAAATGACATTTGCAACATTTTTTACCAAAAGTCAGACTGAATGCTCCTTAAAATGTCAAATGGTGTAACCACGAAACATGTAAATGTTTCCTGATCTCCATGGTTACCCAGATGAAATGTAATATTTAGAACAATTATATTCCATTAGCTTTATTTAATATAAAAGTTATAATGTAAGATCATGCCAAACTAGTTGATATGGTGTTTTATTGACTATTTACTGTTTTTATGGTTACACCACTTAGACATTTTTGCCATAATCCTCTAATATATTCTCTCTAAATGGATTAAAAGCAGAAATTTGATGCTGGGTCCACAAAAAAAGAATGTGTGAAGTTATTTGTGCGTTTATTTTCACTTTTTAACCCTTTAAATTTAAACTAAACCACATGGACACTAACAGACATCATTATTAAAATAAATAGCTGGTGGCAGAGTTAGCGATAGCGGCAGTGAGATTAGTGGCAGTTTTAACATTACATCGATTAGCTGCTAGCTAACCGTGCTAAATTAATGTCATTACTTCTCAGTTGTTTCTCTTAATTCTTGAATTAATCGACTAAAATCTGCAGTTACTGTTTATTCTGAGGCAGTCGTCACCTTGTGGCTCCATTTTGGCTCCAAAGTGTGACGGTCACTAATGTTCTCATCTGGCAGTTTCACAAACTCAATAGTTCAGCTTATAAACAACGTTTTAGGCAAATTCATGTTCATTTTTAATGTTACACTCATTATAAGTTTATTTCTAAGTTTGCTACGTATTTAAAATATTCCCACAGTTTTTGGGGCTAGATGTAAAATCCTAAAAAATGAGGTTTATAAAGAGCTGGTTGGTCTCATCGTATCAGGAGTGTTTCTTCTTGCTTTGACTGAATCTAAACTCTTAAACTCTCTCAGCTGTTAGAAATCTCAGTGAACAGGCAGTGATCTGTTGAACCCTCCTGTCGTCTTCCTGTCAATCAGGCAACGTGTAGACTGTGGTAGACCTTTTTTAGCCAACTTCATTCCAACTTTACACTTGGAAGTTATGGTCATTAAGCCTCGGTTAAATGAAATTTTTCCTCATTTTTTAGTTAAAAAATAAGCAGAAATTATGAATTATTTGAACTAAATTTAAGATCAGAGGAAAATAAATTGATAGATTATCACAAACTGGTCGGAGTTCAGTCAGGATCCAGTTTAGAAACCATTTCAAATGTTCAAAACTAACCCGGTCTGGTTATAATAAAGCATAAAGTACAAATTATCACCCAATTCAACGAAAGCAGTGATGATTATACTTGCAAAGATAAATCCATATTTCTGATATAAAAACATTCTTTAAACGGGTAAAAAAATGGCCTCTAAGACATCAGGAGGGTTAAAGTTATATTTTCAGTCTTTATGAACCAAAACTGTTGCATGAATGTCCTTTAAGGCCTTTAGCTTGTTGCTGTCTCGTGTAAATCAAGTCTAATAAATCAGCTTTAAGTCCAACTCGGACTCACAGCCCTAAACGTTTGTCCTGTGGTGTAACCTGGTTCCCCTCTGAGGTCCTGTTTGAAGGGACCGGTCTATGGTCCTGTTTGAAGGGACTGGTCTATGGTCCTTGTCTTGGCAACCAGGTGAAGTTCCACCTCCCCTCGTTGTCCTTCCTGACGAAGGCTTGTCCCTGGGGGAAGCTGTGGGTCTTAACGCTGCTGGACGGGCTGAGGCACATGCTGAACGCCAGCTCGGTCTGGCTCCGAGGCGCCTGAGAACCGACCGACGGGCTCAATGGGCTTCGGCTTCGGCTTCGCATCGGCCTCCACGTCTGCTTCACGACCGGACTGGAGGACGAGATGGGGGAGTAGTAGACACCTTCTGCCGGTGGACTGAACTGGATTGTGTCCTGTGACGGAGTCCGGTTGAGTTTCAGTGGTGACCAGTAAGCTGAAGGATCCGCCGGGCTTCCCTCCGGACGCTGGGAGCAGATCTCCGGTGTTTCTCTGGTTAAAGGCGAATTAAAGGCAGCTATTGAGTCGTAGCTGCCGATCAGAGCTGCGGGAGCGTCACACCGTCTGCTCAGTCCACAGGAAGTGAAGTCAGAGCGCTGATCTGGAGGACTGGAGCAGTTTGATGCTGAGTTACTGACGGCGGGATCTTCACAGTACTCAGAGGGGGAGGAGGAGGTGACTGAAGTATCGTAAACTAAACCTCCGAGGCTGAACCCGGAGGAGGAAGAGGAGTCGTTGGACGTGTCGATGGTGTCTCGGTCTTTCAGGCCAAGCGTTCGCAGCACCCAGAGGTCCAGGTTCGGTTCGGAGGAGGAAGCGTCAGACGTCTCGGAGAAGTCGGAGGAGAACTCGGCGGTGAGGTTCCTGCAGACTCGCTTGCTGACCTGCTGAGAGGACTGATGAGGATGATGATGATGATGAGGATGATGATGTCTGTAGCCGTGGAGAGGTCCATCACTGACGTACATCAGGTTTCTCTTCAGCTTCTTCCTCCCGTCAGCTGTCAGCTTCTGAGACGGAGGAACAGGGTGAGGGTTAGATGGACAGAAACCTTTAATGGAGCTTATTTCTTTAAATATCAACTTGCAGGACTTCGACACATGTTGGAGATCAGTAATCAATGACAGGGGAGTAAAAATAAAAGATGTTCAAAGGTTTTGTGTTATGACAATGAAGCTGAAAGAAGCCTTGATGTCTAAGACTTTAGAGGCTGCCGATAAGTTTCCAAATAAAAAAGACTATGACTAAGACACATCAGCAGCATAAATGTGCTCCATAAATGTAATCTCATGTCAGTAAAGTAAATCTGCAGATACTTTTAAGTGATATGAGCATTTTTCCTCTCTCAAATGTTACAGCTGGTTTCTGGCACAACATCACCGACATCCGAGGTGCACAGAGAAGCTTAAAAAACCCTTTATTAATAGACCAACGCTTTTTGGCTTGTGGCCTTTTCTGGGCCAATCGTTGTCCAGGCAGGTATGGAGGGAGGTGAGGGGAGTATCCAATAAATTATATGGGTGACACCAGATTTGGGCCATAAACCCATGTCTCTTATTGGATAACAGTCACATGACCATATACCCAAACTATCTTGTACCAGTACTTGTATCAGTACTTTAAACTGCAGTATTAGTACTTTATGCTGTAGTATGAGTACTTTATACTGCAGTATTAATACTTTATACTGTAGTATCAGTACTTTATACTGCAGTATTAATACTTTATACTGTAGTATCAGTACTTGCCTGATACAAGTCTGGATGCACATAATTGGTTATTTCTTGTTGTTGTATTTAAATATTGCCTGTAATGTGTTTTATGATGAGCTGAAACACGTTGCTCTGTATTAATAAAGTTCTTCTAAAAGCTGCTGAACTCACTTTAGCTTTCTCCTCCAGGTTCCTGACGAAGGACGAGTCGAGGAACTCTCTGAGCTTGTTGTTCTCCTCCTGCAGTCGGGCCAGCTCCTCCTCTCTCTGCAGCAGCGTGTCCTGAAGCTGAAACATTAAACCACTAAACGTCAAACACACTGCAGGATCCGAGAAAACCTTGTTAACACTAAACATGAGGCTGCTGTAGAAAAGCTTCAGGGAGCGTCTGTAGTACCTGTTTGTTCCTCTGGAGGTGAGGAGAGAGCTGCTCTGTCCACATCAGACCAGCAGCAGGAGGAGAGCAGTTTAAAACACACTGAGCCTCTGATACTGAAACACAGAAGGAAAGAATAGTATAGTATTCATTATATGTGTATATGTGTATTATATATTGTGCTCCCAGATATATATACAACACATATATAATGGGATTTCTCACATTGTATTGTTTAAAAAACATTTAAATTAAATTAGATTAAATGTGTTTGTTTTTTTACATTCATCATCAACAGGAAAATATGTTAATGTCAAAGGAATCTCATGCAAAACACTGACTTAGTTATCTATCACACTTTAAATTCTACTATATCATTTATTATCAGTATAAAAACTGTATAATATAACACTATAATAGGTTTAATAAAACATATTTGGACATTTAAAGTGTTAATGAAGACATAGTTTATATTATAACAGCTGAGTTTAGTCATTTATTAAAATACAGCAGCAGTGTTAATAAAGACTTTTAACAGCTGACAGAAACATTAAAGTGAATAATAAACCAGTTATTATCTGTTTGTAGATGATAATTAATGATAAATAAAGGTTTTACAGTATTAGGATGTATTTACACAAACATGCATTTAGCTTTAATGTGCTTTAACTCTCTGCGCCCCTTCAGCACCATCTAGCGGCCGCTAGCGGAACTGCAGCTGCTCGGTGAGGAGTCACGTGACATGATGATGAACCGAAGCTCTGCACGAGGAGACGCAGAGGATGTAAATGTAAAGTATGAATGTTAATAAAAAGCATGATAGAAACATTGTGCAGCTGCTGTGTTTGATGAGTGAGTCTCACTGAGTCTCTGCTGCTGAATGAACACACAAACATCCGGTCAGCTAATAAATGTGCTGCTGGATCACATCCTGTTAAAGAGCTGAGGTCCTCGTGCTCAATAATATATAATATATAATATATAATACATATGTAATATAATATAATATAATATATAATATATATATAATATAATATCTTTAACATGAAACCTTCCACACTGAGAGTTTAGACTGGAAAAGATTCATCAGTACTTTATATTGTAGTATTAATACTTTATAATGTAGTATCTACTTTATACTGTAGTATCAGTACTACAGTAAGAGTATTTGAGTATTAGAGTATTTGAGTATTAGAGTATTTGAGTACTGCAGTATTAGAATATTTGAGTATTGCAGTATTAGAGTATTTGAGTACTGCAGTATTAGAGTATTCGAGTATTAGAGTATTGTAGTATTTGAGTATTAGAGTATTGCAGTATTAGAGTATTGCAGTATTAGAGTATTGCAGTATTACAGTATTAGAGTATTGCAGTATTACAGTATTAGAGTATTGCAGTATTTGAGTATTAGAGTATTGCAGTATTAGAGTATTGCAGTATTAGAGTATTTGAGTACTCACCCCACACAGACGACGGCTCGTGCCGTTCCTCCTCGGGGGCGATGAGGTCACAGGGGTCACTGAGGTCACGGGCCCAGAGAGAGGCCAGGGTTTCCATGGAAACGTCAACAGTGTCAGGGCCACGGGCCAAGAGCTGGAGCATGTGGTGGTGATGAAGAGGAGGAGGAGGAGGAGGAGGAGAAGGAGGAGGAGAGGAGAGGAGGAGGAGGAGGAGAGGAGAGGGAGGAGGAGGAGAGGAGAGGGAGGAGGAGGAGAGGAGAGGGAGGAGGAGCAGAGGGGAGAGGAGGAGGAGAGAGAGGAAGAGGAGAGGAGGAGGAGGAGGAGAGGAGGAGGAGAGGGAGGAGGAGGAGGAGGAGAGGAGAGGAGAGGAGAAGGGGAGAGGAGGAGGAGAGGGAATCCCTACAGAGAGACGCAGAGAGAGTTTGTGTGTGAATGAAGAGAAGGGAGTGTGTGTGTGTGTGTGTGTGTGTGTGTGTGTGTGTGTGTGTGTGTGTGTGTGTGTGTGTACTCAGCAGTGCCAGCTGACTGTGTGTTGATATGGTGATGATCAACACTTCTCTTTCTCTCTTTCTTTCTTTCTTTCTTTCTTTCTTTCTCTGATCAGCTGAAACAAACATGGGCAGAAGTGTGCAGACTCTGCAGCTCCATCAGCAGCGTTCAGGCTCTGCAGCAGATGTTGGGCTCTGACTAACAGCTGGACCCTGCAGCAGATGTTGGGCTCTGACTAACAGCTGGACTCTGCAGCAGATGTTGGGCTCTGACTAACAGCTGGACCCTGCAGCAGATGTTGGGCTCTGACTAACAGCTGGACTCTGCAGCAGAAGTTGGACTCTGCAGCAGATGTTGGGCTCTGACTAAAAGCTGGACTCTGGCTAACAGCTGGACTCTGCAGCAGATGTTGGGCTCTGACTAACAGTTGGACTCTGCTGCAGATGTTGGGCTCTGACTAACAGCTGGACTCTGCAGCAGATGTTGGGCTCTGACTAACAGCTTGACTCTGCAGCAGATGTTGGGCTTTGACTAACAGCTGGACTCTGCAGCAGATGTTGGGCTCTGACTAACTACTGGATGCTGCAGCTCTAACATTTCACACACTAACAGAGCGTGCACATACTTCTGTCCATGTGTTATTAGCAGCGGATCACAACAGTGTTCATACTGAGAGTCCCTGAAGGATGACTGCAGGGTCTCTACATTAATAACATTACAACCAATAAAATAACATCAGTAATCATATTATACATATCACATTATAGCTCGAATAATAAATAGCCTATATTTGTCATTCAGAACAACTGGAATAACTAGGCTATATATTGATGCATCTCTACTGATACTATACACTTCATTCCTCGCCCACATATTGCTGCGTGTCCTCCAGCTGTCTGTGTTTATATGATTCATGCATTCATCTCATTTTTATGCTCTTTAATTATGTGCAAACTTAAGTTTTAAGAACCAATACAAGCCGAAGCAGTTATAATAGTTAGTTAGTAAAAGTCAGACGCAAATAAAGTATTCATCTTAGTTATCTATCTACTTTTTTCATGCTGCTAAATAACTTAAAATCAATTTAATATAATATAATAAAATACAAATCAAGGTTTTTTCTTATTTCTTATTTAATAACTTTCTGCTCCACCTGTTGCCTCCGTTCAGCTGCAGCTTAACATCCAGACAGACACTCAGCATCACATTACAACAATTCAACTGATAACATGCATCCATCTTTCTATCTTTTATCTTTTATCATCTCTGTTAAATCTCAGATATATGAAACACACGTGAACTCACTGCGGCTCAGACCGGCACAGCACCCAAATGTTCCCGGGATCCTCGCGCACAGGCTGCACGTGCTGCTCCAGGCTGTGCGTAAAAGCGCTGCAGAGTCACTCCTGCGAAAAAATAAAAAAAATAAAAAGTAAAAAATGAAAAATAAAAAGCACGTTTGTGTTTCTGTTTTAAATCCGGATATAAAATAAATCCTGACAGAAGAAGTGAGCCGATGATGAAATGTCCTCGCGACTCGCAGCAGCTCAGGGTTGAGCGGGTGTGACGCTCAACGTGAAGTGAAGCAGAGAAACAACCTCCAGCAGCTCCACACACACACACACACACACACACACACACACACACACACACACACACACCTGTTTGTGTGTGTGTGTGTGTGTGTAATGATGACAGATCGGCTCTGTCCAATCAGCTGTTGGGCCGTGACGTAGTGCTGCTGAGCTGCAGCTCCGTCCGGATGAACTGAGTAAAAAAAAAAAGTGAAGTCATTCAGACAGGTAAGGAACACCTGAACAGATCAAAACCAAACAAACAACCCCCCCCCCAAAAAAAACAAACAAAAAACAAACAAAACACAGATATTCCCTCCTGAGCTGAAACTTTCTCCTGAATCACTTTAACCCTTAAACAGGCAGCGTGCACCAGGAGATACAGACTATTTTAGGAGCATGATTGTTTAAGGTGGTTGTTTAAATGTATATGAGCCTTTATATTGGTAGAATTGAAGCTTGTGGTAGTTATAAAATGATAAAAATCAGTTTAGAAACTAGTATTAATGAGCAGAATGTTTCACTTTACTATGTAAAATAACACATTTAAGTGTTTTTACCATTATCACCATTGTATGCCTTAATAAGGGCGACACATCCTGGTGGAGATACAACTCATAAAATCCAAAATATATTAAAAATATGAAGGAAATATTTTACTTTAGGTGCAAATGACATAACTAGTGACATCAAATTATGTTTTCTTACATCTCATTTTCTATCCTGCCTGTTTAAGGGTTAATACCACAGTGTAGTACTGAAGCCATGCAGTACTACATGGTGCAGAGTACTACTGTATATTGTATTGTAAAGTGTAGTAAAGTACTTCATACTGCAGTATAGTATTGTACAGATGTGTAGTTGTAGTATTTTAATGTATACAGGAAGTTAACCTACAGTACTGTTTAATATTATAAAGATATCTGACCAGGTATTATCATTATTATAGTACTGTAACATTATTCATAATACATAAATACAAACTAAGAGTTAGATGTATTTTTGTGTTTTAAGATTAAAAGGTTAGTTTTTACCTGAAGAGACGAGCTGAGGGGAAGAAGGTGAAGTTTGGTGATACTATACTACACACACACACACACACACACACACACACACACACACACACACACACACACACACACACACACACCTGACGCTCCTCTCTCTGCTGAGTTAATGTGTAATCTGACAGCAGGTCAGTTAGACAACAGCAGCAATTAGAAATCTCTAATTCACAAACTGACATACCAGCCAGGTGACAGATTAACAGAGAGGAAGAGGAGGAGGAGGAGGAGGATGAAGAGGAGAGGAGGAGGATGAAGAGGAGAGGAGTCATCTTCATCAGACAACTTCACCCCGCATCAATACTTTGAACTTGTGCAAATATGCAAATGAAGCTCATTTCTTTGTAGATTTTGCACATTTGCATCGTTCTTGTCAATCTACTGAGTGTGAGAGAGGAGAGGAAACAAGGAGAACAGAGAGGAAACAAGGAGAAAAAAGAGGAAACAAGGAGATGAAACAAGGAGAAACGGGGGAGGAAACAAGGAGAGGAAACAAGGAGAAAAGAGGAAACAAGGAGAGGAAACAAGGAGAAACAGGGGAGGAAACAAGTTCTTGTTTCAGAGGAGAAATGAACTTTAAAGTGAATTCAGACATTTTCTTCTAAACACATTAAATAGGTCATAAATATATTTCTAAAAAAGGTGTAAAAATCATTTCAACCATTTAGATTTGAATTGTGGAGCTAGGCTTCACAAACTGTGTTTCAACATTTCTGTGTTCAGGATTTAGTGATTAGCATAAACCCACCCCTGCTGCTGTAGAGGTAGAAATACATTCAGCACACACTACTACTACTACAGTCTACAGTTAGCCAGTTAGCTGAGTTAGCTGCCAAGCTAGCAGCCTAGCTAGTTGCCGAGCTAGCAGCTGAGTTAGCAGCAGAAAGCTCTCAGACGTAGCGTCCATGTTTCTGGTAGAGGTGGTGACTTTGATTGACAGGTGACACTTGATAGGGGGCGGGGCTTCAGCGTTTGGGAGCAGAGAAAGAGGCTGATTTTTACACAACTTTGAAGCCTAATTTAATATATTTGGTGATTTTTTTTTTAATCATTCAAATTTGGCAGGGTGGTTAACAACACACTTTTCTGTGGCATGTCAAACTCAGAACACATTTAGTCTTACTTTACACAGAGTTTAAACAAGCTTTAACATATCTGATCAGCTATCAGAGAAAAGAGAAAACATACAGTTACATCATCAGGTTGTGTGCTGCCTCAGGGGTCAGAGGTCAGCTGTCTCCTCTCTGAGCAGTTTGAGTATCATGAAGAAGAAAGTTCAGTCTAACGAGCAGCAGACGTCTGATCACCTCCAGCTGAGGCAAATCTGTTTCTCCTCCTCCTCCTCGAACCATTAAATTTGACTTTTCCCATTAGCTTTTGTGGCTGGTTAAGAGGAGGAGGGGGGGCACAGCAGCAGCAGACATATGTGAGTCTGCAGGAGGAGCAGAGACCCAACCAGTGTGATGTCTATGAGTTGTTGACAGTTCCACCAAATACTGATTTTTCCCTCTAAACTTCTCACATGCTTTCATTTCAATAAATGTTCAAATGATCCAATATTTCAGCAACAATCAAAGATTAGAGAAAAAGTCAAAAAACACATTTCTGTATCAGAACTTTGTTTTTTCTTCTTTCCCATTAATCATCTCAGCAGCCCTCACATTTATCTGCTGACCCTTTGGAGGGGCCCCACCCCTAGGTTGGGAACCACTGGACTAAACTAGCTAACTGTATACAAAGTAGTATAAACTAGCTAACTGTATATAAAGTAGTATAAACTAGCTAACTGTATATAAAGTAGTATAAACTAGCTAACTGTATATAAAGTAGTATAAACTAGCTAACTGTATATAAAGTAGTATAAACTAGCTAACTGTATATAAAGTAGTATAAACTAGCTAACTGTATATAAAGTAGTGTAAACTAGCTAACTGTATATAAAGTAGTGTAAACTAGCTAACTGTATATAAAGTAGTGTAAACTAGCTAACTGTATATAAAGTAGTGTAAACTAGCTAACTATATATAAAGTAGTATGAACTAGCTAACTGTATATAAAGCAGTATAAACTAGCTAACTGTATATAAAGCAGTGTAAACTAGCTAACTGTATATAAAGTAGTATAAACTAGCTAACCGTATATAAAGTAGAGTAAACTAGCTAACTGTATGTAAAGTAGTGTAAACTAGCTAACTGTATATAAAGTAGTGTAAACTAGCTAACTGTATATAAAGTAGTATAAACTAGCTAACTGTATATAAAGTAGTGTAAACTAGCTAACTGTATATAAAGTAGTGTAAACTAGCTAACTGTATATAAAGTAGTGTAAACTAGCTAACTGTATATAAAGTAGTGTAAACTAGCTAACTGTATATAAAGTAGTATAAACTAGCTAACTGTATATAAAGTAGTATAAACTAGCTAACTGTATATAAAGTAGTATGAACTAGCTAACTGTATATAAAGTAGTATAAACTAGCTAACTTTGATTACTTTTTAGCACTCAACATACCCCTGCATCCATACATTTCCAGACACCACTGATTTACAGATCTAACATATAACTTTGATTAATTTAGGTAAATACGTTGATTGAATAAATTACTTTGGTTTGGTTTAACTTAAAGGTGTGCTCTCCTCTTTTGTTTTGTCATGAATTTTGAGCCAGTTCATGACACTATTAATAATCTAATGATGTCATATATAATATATCACTACTTTTACTGTAATACTGCATACTACATCACTCATAATACTGCAGTACTTTTACTGTAATACTGCATACTACATCACTCATAATACTACAGTACTTTTACTGTAATACTGCATACTACATCACTATAATACTGCAGTACTTTTACTATAATACTGCATACTACATCACTATAATACTGCAGTACTTTTACTTGTAATGGAGTATTTGTACATAGCAGTAAAGTTAAATGTTGAGCAGCTTTTAACTGAGACTTTACTGTAAATGAGGAAACACAGTTTGAATCCACAGTGCGGCTCCTCGTCCTGATAACCGTCCCTGTTCTTTAAACACAACAAGCTCCACTCTGGGATCAGAGTTCCTTGTTCTCTCCCTTCAGAGCTACAGTTTGTAGATGGGTGTAACCAACATGTGACGCAGCACAGAGCTGTCAGGCTGCATTTATGACTGAATCACATGATCAGATCAAAGTTCAAACTTATTAAACTTATCAAGAAGTGAAGCTCAGACAGTCGTTGCCTCTGAGAGCTGAAATGGCGCAGAGAGATCAGCTGGACCGAGAATCCTTCTCCTGTTCGATCTGTCTGGATCTATTGAAGGATCCGGTGACTATTCCCTGTGGACACAACTACTGTATGAGCTGTATTAAAGGATTCTGGGATGCAGAGGATCAGAGGAAGATCTACAGCTGCCCTCAGTGCAGAGAGGCCTTCACACCGAGGCCTGTCCTGAAGAAAAACACCATGTTAGCAGCTTTAGTGGAGCAGCTGAAGAAGACTGGACCCCAAGCTGCTCCTGCTGATCACTGCTATGCTAGACCTGAAGATGTGGCCTGTGATGTCTGCACTGGGAGGAAGAGGAAATCCTCTAAGTCCTGTCTGGTGTGTCTGGCCTCTTACTGTGAGAATCACCTCCAGTCTCACTATGAATCACCTACATTTAAAAAACACAAGCTGGTGGAGCCCTCCAAGAAGCTCCAGGAGAACATCTGCTCTCGTCATGATGAGGTGATGAAGATATTCTGCCGTACAGATAAGAAGTGTATCTGTTATCTGTGCACTATGGATGATCATAAAGGCCACGACACAGTCCCAGCTGCAGCAGAAAGGACTGAGAGGCAGAGAGAGCTCGAGGTGAGTCGACTAAACATCCAGCAGAGAATCCAGGACAGAGAGAAAGATGTGAAGCTGCTTCAACAGGAGGTGAAGGCCGTCAGTCGCTCTGCTAATAAAGCAGTGAAGGACAGTGGGAAGATCTTCACTGAGCTGATCCGTCTCCTCCGGAAAAGAAGCTCTGATGTGAAGCAGCAGATCAAATCCCAGCAGGAAACTGAAGTGAGTGGAGTCAAAGAGCTTCAGGAGAAGCTGCAGCAGGAGATCACTGAGCTGAAGAGGAAAGACGCTGAACTGAAGCAGCTCTCACACACAGAGGATCACAACCAGTTTCTACACAACTACCCCTCAGTGTCACAACTCAGTGAACCTACAGACTCATCCAGCATCAATATCCGTCCTCTCAGATACTTTGAGGATGTGACAGCAGCTGTGTCAGAGCTCAGAGATAAACTACAGGACATCCTGAGGGACAAATGGACAAACATCTCACTGGCAGTGACTGAAGTGGACGTTTTACTGTCACAACCAGAACCAGAACCCAAGACCAGAGCTGAGTTCTTAAAATATTCACGTGAAATCACTCTGGATCCAAATACAGCACACACATATGTGTTATTATCTGAGGGGAACAGAAAAGTAGAATATACGAGTCAACAACAGTCTTATTCTAGTCACACAGACAGATTCACTGATTGGCGTCAGGTCCTGAGTAGAGAGAGTCTGACTGGACGTTGTTACTGGGAGGTGGAGAGGAGTGGAGCAGTAGTTTATGTAGCAGTCGCATACAAGAATACCAGTAGAGCAGGAGATGAATCTCTATTTGGACGTAATGACAAATCTTGGTCTTTACGTTGTTACACTAAAAGGTATGTATTTTACTTCAACAATATTAAAACTCCAGTCTCAGGTCCTGTTTCCTCCAGAATCGGAGTGTACCTGGATCACAGAGCAGGTATTCTGTCCTTCTACAACGTCTCTGAAACCATGACTCTCCTCCACAGAGTCCAGACCACATTCACTCAGCCTCTCTATGCTGGACTTTATGTTAATGGAACCACAGCTGAGTTGTGTAAAGTGAAATAGACAGAAGTCATTTCAGACTTCATGTGTCAGATGTTGTAATTCTTCATGTTTTTGTCTCCATGTGTCTGAGCTGCTCAGAGATCAGCTGACATGCTAATAGTGATATTCAACACTTTGTTTACTTTATGTATGTGTCGTTTATATGTTCAGTTTCTTTAAATGTGACTTTTTCCTGTGTGTTTTTATCCATGGAGGCTCTCACTGCTCATCACCATGTTTTTAACCTTCACTGACATTTCTTCAGATGAAAATGTGAACTTCTCTTTGTTCTAAATGTTAGTTTCATGTTTGTATTGATGTATTTGTGTCTGTTGTTTCTTAAACAGAGAAAACAGCAGAACTTCCTTCATCACAGATAATTTGTTCTCATCACTTTGTAAATTCATAAAGAAATGTTCAATCAAACTGTAATGATCATGATAATAATCATTAATGATGTTCTTGTACATAGCTGACATTCTGGGTTACACTAATTGACTGTGTGGATGAAGTCAATCTGAACATGAAATCATTGATCACACTTTACTGATTGGATGTGTCAACAATCTGAAGCTTCAATAATCAATAAACACCATTTTATCAACAGTGATCAAAGTGTTTTCTTCTCATTCAAAGCTTGTGTACTTTTACTGTAATACTGCATACTACATCACTATAATACTGCAGTACTTTTACTGTAATACTGCATAGTACATCACTATAATACTGCAGTACTTTTACTGTTATACTGCAGAGTCTTGATGACTTTAACACCATCCATTAACTTATAAGTATAAATCAGATTATTGAGTTAAAATATTTTTTTCATGGAGCAATAATAATGTTTAGTTCTTCTTTCACGGCTCGTTAATCATCTCAGATTAATGTTGAGCTTCCTGTATGAAGCAGGAGCTCTAGAAGCTTCCCAGGAGTCGTGTTGGTGTGTGTTTGGCAGACAGAAGGTGTGTTTGGGCGTGTTGGTCAGCAGGTCGTCCTCTCCGCTCCTCTTTCATGTGGCGGGGCAACATGCTGAGCTCTCATTTGACCCTCTTGCCAATTAGACGAGAGCCTCCGGGTTGCCGTAGTCGACCGAAAAAACCAGCGCGCTACCAGGCAGCAGGTTGGAGGATTACTGACCGTCTGTGACCAGCTGGAGACTTTCACTGAACCACAATCTCAGCTGAAGTTGGTCTGCAGGTTAATAATCAACATTTAACTCTTATTCTAATTTACCTTTCTGTCGTCCTCCCGGGTCAAATCGACCCATCTGTTTTGACTGTTCCTTCTTTCCTTCCTCCCTTCCTTCCATCTGTCCTTCCTCTCTCCTTCTCTCTTTCTTTCCTTCTTCTCCTCCCTTTTCCTCCCTTCCTTCTTTCCTTCCTCCATCTCCCTTTCTTCCTTCCTTCTGTCCTTCGTCTTTGTTCTTCTCTCTTTCCTTCCTCCATCCCCCTTCCTTCTTTCCTCCCTCCCTCCTACCTACCTTCCTTACTTACTTCTTTCTTCCGTCCTTCCTTCCTCCCTTCCTTATTTCCTTTCCTCCTTTCCTCCCTTCCTTCCTTTCTTTTCTTCCTTCCTTCCTTCCTTCCTTCCTTCCTTCCATCTCCCCTTCTCTCTTTCTTTCCTTCTTCTCTATTTCCTCCCTTCCTTCTTTCCTTCCTCCATCTACCTTTTTTCCTTCCTTCTGTCAGATCCTTCCTTCCTTCCTTCTTTCCTTTACTCCCTTCCTTCCCTCCTTCCTTCCTTCTTCCTCCCTTCCTTCATTCTTCCTCCCTCCTTTCCTCCCTCCCTCCTTTCCTCCCTTCCTTCCTTGACTCGAACACAACAGGAGTGTTAACAGCGTTTTCCTAATCATGTGTTTTAGTCTCTCAGGTTGTTTCTGCTCTCTTCCTTCCTTCCTTCCT